>NW_026652277.1:88845188-88921829 GCF_009828535.3 Hylobates moloch | reverse complement strand
ACACCATGCCTACTCAGAGAAACACCTGTCAAAGAAGTTATTTAGGTATGAGTTGCATCCACATGTTGCAAAATGGTATCTAAAAAACCAATCTGATGCATGTATTTTTGTAAATGTTTATAAGCTTGGAATGTAGTATTAGCATTTCTTTCCTCATTCTTCCCAGACCCAAATGTCTACAAATAGGAGTGAATCCAGATATATTTTTCATCTTAATGTATGGATATCTTATATATCTTGTGATGCTCAGACACAAAGGGACAAAGACATTGCCATGTTGACAAAGGAAATTGCCAGCATATCTAATCCTTCAAAGGGAAACTCAAAATAAGAAAATCCGAAGAACGGAGTCACATAAGTAACAGATCGTAGAAGTGAAGAAAAGCAAATATAGGGAAATAAGCAAGAATCTCATGTTGAGAGGGGTGGGGGGATGAGGGAGTGGTGGATAGAGGAGGCAAGATGCAGGACTAACTCTGCAACCTACCATGTTTGTCAGGATATACTGCTTGCCACTGAACCCAGGCCTGTGTGAAACCATGCTGAGTCTGCACAGCTTGACTCTGGGGGGAATGGAGCCCCCAGCTGTATAACATATAGGCCCTCAGCAGTCATAAAGAGACCCAACCAGTCTATACCAGTAAGCCCACATCTGCATCACCAGAGAAAGGGAGCAACATAAGAAATGTTGTAATATACCAGCATACTATTTTATAGTTGTTTGACTTATAGTATTTTTCCCCTATTCCAAACCAAAAGCAAGATCTTTTTAACATATGCTTCAGCTTGGATAAAAACCCCCTTGTAATCTTTCACAAGAGTCTGAGTCTGTGCTAATTAAAGATTGTCCTCTGGATCCCGAGAGGAGAGTGGGAGAACGCACATATTCTTGAGAGTAAGAACAGAAGAGATTCCCAGAGGCTATGAAGAAGATAGGGTCTACAGGATCCCAAGAATACTGGGGAGCCAGTCCCCATAAAGTGCTAGAATGCCAGGAAAATATTTCGGAGTGCAAATAAAATGAGCCCTAAACACCAGAACTCTCAGCCTAGGCCAAGATTCCCACCTTCATATTGGTGCAGGAGCAGCAGCACCATAAACGACAACAGCCCAGGCCGCCTTCATTAATGAGGTGTCAGCAACCACTCACGGCCTGAGATGAAAGCCTCTCTCATGGCCCTTTATGTCTTATGCTTTCTGGTGTGGCCTTGGGAAGCAAGAAGTTCCAAAAAGTAACTGAAATTGGATATGTTACATGTTCATGGAGTACAGATTCCTAGATTGGTCTTAGCTTAGACCATTTAGATAAGTTCCATTTCTTGCTTACTTGTTTGAAATTGCAAATTTGTATCTTTCTACACTCAGAAGCAGCATCTGCACCACTGGTATCAACAGCTAGAGTTACAGAAATAGCCACGAGCACATTATCACCAACATTGCTTCCTAACAGTGACATATATTCTTATTTTTCAGTTGGTTAATGCCAAACCTGTGGACTCTCAATAATTATCACTTGCTCCTATCCTAACAGGCTAACAGAAATATTACCTCATTCCGTTTCCTCAATCGTATTTATTGTTGTTATCCAAGTCAATATAATTAACTTTATCACACCAAACAAAAAATTCTATTCTCTGACATAATTATTTTAAAATTAGTGGACGTCTCTACTTTTAAAATTAGTGGAAGTAATCTAATTAATCTTATATATAAATAAATGTTGCCTGAATCCACAGCCATTGAAAATATCCTTCTGATAAATGGAATTTTTTGAAACAATAACTCAAAGACCACATAAGTACCCTCTCTGCAAATAAATTATGTCACAGAGTTTAATGAGAGCCATAGGTTCATTATCATAAGTTAGATAGATTTTCCTCTTGCTATTTGTACTGATGCAATATAGTCAGAATAAGATAATTACCAAATAAACTTGAGAACAGTTTAGTGTGAAGGTAAGTGACAGCAGACTGTTGAAGTTTTATTATTTTCCCTTGATATTAAACTTCTTAGCCTCACTAGGTTTAGCGTTTTACATTTATTTGTTAGTGGTGCTCTATTGTCTTGTCTGAAATCGAAAATGCTATTGATTTGATGACTATTTAGCCTATGCTTTATTCGTTTCCCTGGGTTATCCTGCTCCAAAGGAGAGGACATTGGTATAAGATAAGCCAATGACTGGTAAGTAGTGCAGAAAACTCCCTGCTCTGGCAGCACAGTACCTTCAGCATAGAACTGGAATAATATTATATTAAAAGTAGAACTTAATAACAAAATCGTTTTACCATGCACCGTGCCAAAAAGGAAAACATAATAAAATATGCAGTGCATGCCCTCATACCTATGGTCCAAATCATAATGAATCCTATGAAAATATGGATTTGGTTTTCACCAACTGATAAATAAGTGATATAATTTAGCAATCTGCCCACTTAGAATCTCTCAGTCAAACACAGGAAAAATCCCCCTAGTAATTTTAACACAAAAATATTTTATTGGACCTAGAAACATCTCTCCAAACAGTAAGAAAAGGTAAGAGAAGAGGAGAGGTGAATAGACATGGAACGTAGGGAGGAAAGAGAGAAGAAAGCAAATGGCTATTTTGAATACTTTCAAGCATATACTATGTACATTTTTTCTTTAATATCATCTTTGAACTTTCTAACATAATGAGCAAAAGCACTCCTCTTTCACATGGTCCTGAGCGGTGACCTCTCACCTAAAATCCTCACATCTAACCTCAGATCTGTCCTTTATGTGGTCACCAGTTATCCTCCCAAACAGACTGGATGATATCAACCCCATTTTTTAACATCTTTTACATAAATCCTGTTACCCAATTCATTAGGTCTAAACTTCACCAGGCATGTCCCCTTCATTTATCTACACTAATACTCACCCAAACTATCTCCCACTGTATTTATTCACATCTTCACTCCCACAAGTGAACTGCTCAGTCAAGGAGAGTACCTCTTGCATTTGACAGCCATATTTGTGTTTCTTTTCATGCTCTTTCCATAGAGTTCCTTTCCACCTTCTTTCAAAATTTCTACCCCATTATACAAATTTCTGTCATATATACTTCATGAGACTTAGAACCCACTTCTGTTTTCTTCCCACCACCCTATACCCAGCATCGAGCACAACATCTGCTATGTTCAGCACTCTGGAGGGCAGAGACAATGTCATATTTGTCTTTGTATCTGGTGCCTAGCCCCACATGCAATAAATGTCCTGCAAGTGTTGGTTGAATTGAATAAATTTAAATTCCACATTTTGAAATTCTACTACTTTCTCAGGACTTACCTTGGACGCAGCATTCCTGTGAACCTTGCTGGATCATGATGGTCCTATCTACTCCCTCTTTCCTATTCTCTCCTGGCCCATTTTTAATAAGCCCTATTATAGCAATTGGTTCCTTTTGTGTTACAGTATAATAGTTGTTTATGTGTCTTTCCCCTAAAATTTGAACTAAATCTTAGGTCAGAAGTAGATAGAGTTTATTTTGTACAATTCCTCACCAGTGTAAGAGCTGCTACTCCACAATCCAAGTAAGTTGAGCCACTTAATCTTCCCTGTGTCCTGGCATTTCATGTACCAGTTCTAGACCTTTCACTACTCTGGAGTCTCTTCTACTTTTTGAAGAGGCACCTGGAATTAAGTTTATTAATCTATATATTCTCTTCAACTGAGGGGAACAGTGGGATTCCTTCCCATAATTGTCATATTATGTCTACCACCAGACCTGCCTTACAAGAGCTCCTGAAGGAAGCACTAAATATGGAAAGGAAAAATCACTACCAGCCACTACAAACATACAGTCAAGTATACAGACCAGTGACACTATAAAGCAATCACATAAACAAGTTGGCAAAATAACCAGCTAGCATCACAATGACAAGATGAAATCCATGTATAACAATACTAACTTTAAATGTAATGCCCTAATTATAAGACACAGAGTGGCAAGCTGGGCAAAGAGCCAAGACCCATTGGTATGCTGCCTTTAAGAGATGCATCTCACATCCAAAGACACTCAAAATAAAGGCATGAAGGAAAATTTACCAAGCAAATGGAAAACAGAAAAAAAGAGGTGTTGCAATTCTATTTTCAGACAAGACAGTCTTTAAACCAACAAAGATCAAAAAAGACAAAGAAGGGTATTGATCAAAAAAGACAAAGAAGGGTATTACATAATGATAAAGGGTTCAATTCAACAAGAAGAGCTAACTATCCTAAATATATATGCACCCAACACAGGAGAGCCCAGATTTATAAAGCAAGTTCTTAGAGACATTCAAAGTGACTTAAACCCCTACACAATAATAGCAGGAGACTTTTAACTTTCCCCTGACAATATTAGACAGATCAGTGAGACAGAAAATCAACAAAGATATTCAGGACCTGAACTCAGCCCTGCATCAATTGAACCTTGTAGATACCTACAGAAAAAACAACAGAATACACATTCTTCTCATCACCACATGGCACTTACTCTAAAATCAATCACATACTCATAAGTAAAACACTCCTCAGCAAATGCAAAAGAACTGAAATCATAACTCTCTTGGACCACAGTGCAATCAAATTAGAACTCAAGACTAAGTAATTCACTCAAAACCGTATAATTACAAGGAAATTGAATGACCTGCTCCTGAATGACTTTTGAGTAAATAATGAATTTAAGGCAGAAATCAAGATCTTTGAAACCAATACAATGAACCAGAATATCTGGGACACAACTAAGACAATTTTTTTTTTTTTTTTTTTTTTTTTTTTTTTTTTTTTTTAAGACAGAGTCTCGCTCTGTCGCCCAGGCTGGAGTGCAGTGGCGCAATCTCGGCTCACTGCAAGCTCCGCCTCCCGGGTTCACGCCATTCTCCTGCCTCAGCCTCTCCGAGTAGCTGGGACTGCAGGCGCCCGCCACCATGCCCGGCTAATTTTTTTTGTATTTTTAGTAGAGACGGGGTTTCACCGTGGTCTCGATCTCCTGAACTCGTGATCCGCCCACCTCGGCCTCCCAAAGTGCTGGGATTACAAGCGTGAGCCACCGTGCCTGGCCAACTAAGACAATGTTAAAAGGGAAATTTATGGCACTAAGTGGCCACATCGAAAACCTAGAAAGAGCTCAAGTTAACAACCTAAAATCTCAACGAAAAGAACTAGAGAACCAAGAGCAAACAAATTCCAAAGCTAGAAGAATACAAGAAATAACCAAAAGCGAGGGAAACTGAAGGAGATCAGGCCACAAAAACCATTCAAAAGATCAATGAATTCAGGAATGGGTTTCTCAAAAAAAATTAATAAAATAGATAGACTGCCTGTATTAATAAAATCAGAAAAAGCCTTAGTAATTTTAGAGCCTCTTTTCTTTAACCATATATTGACTTTATGATCTAAACTTTAAAAATATCTATTAAGTCATTAAGTCACTTTTTATATATTAGGAACAGGTTTCAACTATAATTCTATGCTTCGTCTCCATCACTATTCTATTTGTTGAATGACTCATTTGTTGAATTAATTATAGATTAATACTTAAAAAAATCTTGACCAAATGGATATAATAAAAAGACTTTGCAAATGCCCTTCTAAAATCAAGACAGATGATAATAATGAAATTCCTCTGTTCCAGTGATTCTCAAGGTGTGTTTCCTGGACTGGCAGCTGCAACAGCAGCACCTGGGAACTGGTTGGAAATGCAGATTATCTGACCCCATGCCAGACCTACTGATTCAGAAACTCTGAAGGTGGGGCCCAGAAAGCCGGTTTTGACAAGCTCTTTGGTGATTCTGATACACTAAAGTGTGAGAACTACTTCCATAGTTTATCAAATGGATAATTCTTATGCTATTCCTTCAATTTGCTATCTTCACCATGTTTGGCAAGTCTTTCCGTATAAGAAGGAATGGCAGAGCTTATTTCCAATGTATTCCAGGTACTAACAGGGTAGGCGGTCTTTAGTAAATTATTTAAACTGTTAGACACACTCTGTCCTCATTTGTAAAATAAGCACAGTAACAAAAATATTGCAGCATTGTAGGGATAGGGAGGATTAAAGGTAGTATACCCGTAAAGGTATAAGCTGTACTTAATGTCCTTAACACATGCTTTTTCTGATCCCCTCTCCTTCTACTTCCATTTTATTTTCATATTTATCAAATCACCTATTTCTTGATACTCTATGTTAATGATCCAGTCTGATTTAGACAAAGGGGAATTTCCAAATACTTGCTTCTTATAAATTTCATTTAGCTAAATTTGCATTTGGCCATGAAGTTTCTACTATTTCTATCCAGTGATTTTACATTTCTCTCTAGGCAATTGTGTTTAAAAAGTACTTGGATGTGGAGTAGATATCATGGCTGAGCTTTCCATCTAGAGCTCACCTTCAAAGCTCTAAGTTCATTAACATCACCTTATGTGAGGTCCACTCAAACTACAGTGGACAAATACTGAGTCCACCCAATGGGCTTAGCAATAGGCACTGGGTACCGGGGATCTGTGGAGGGTAAAACAATCCATTCCTTCACGGAGCTTCCGATTGAATAGATTAAATATATGCATCCAGCTGACTTCTTCCTCTGTATCAGAATTTATTTTTCTGATGAAAAAAGCTACACTCAGTGACTGAAGTAGGAAAACATGATGGAAATAGAAGTGTAATTATGTGCAAGAAGAAAAGGCAGAAAAGCATGTCTCAGAATGTAAAATCCTAATTTTTGAAACCTGCTGTTTATTAGCTTATACTCACTAGCAGGATTTCCAGTTGTAACAAATTCTAGCCCTGCCAGGAAATTAAAGGAATATAAACTTTCTTCTAATCACTATTGAAACTAGAAACATTCTGGTTAGCAAATGCTTGATTAATTTCAGTGTTCTAATCATGATTTTATTCAAATGCATTATTATTACTGGAGAATTCAAAAGTTTTTGGAGACAGTCCAGTGGTTTCTGTGTGAGCCTTATTTGCTCAAACTTTACATATCATAGGCTTCTTGAGAAAATTGTCTTGTACACGAATCTAGCACAGCGTGCAGCCCAGGGCAAGAGCTCAATAAGGGATTGTTTATAAAAAAAGAGATCATAGTCTTGTAGCCAAAAAAGTAATCTAAACTGGACCTACTGTTTCCAAGGATATGCTTATTGAAAATTATAATGGGTGTAGATACCCTAGCCTCAAGAAAGATGGTACTAATTTACATTTTTCAATAACAGGGTAAAAGTGTACACTTTCCCAAATCCACAACAATGCTGTACTTTGTTAGTCTTTATTTTTTGCTACTTTAATCAATTAAATATTAAAACTGGCTATCCTTATTTGCATGGCATAGATGTAATGCTGAACATTATTTTATATTTATAATGGTCTATTGTTTTTCTTTTTTTTAATTTTATCATTATTATACTTTCAGTTTTAGGGTACGTGTGCACAATGTGCAAGTTTCTTACATATGTATACAGGTGCCATGTTGGTGTGCTGCACCCATTAACTCGTCATTTAGCATTAGGTATATCTCCTAATGTTGTCCCTCCGCCCTCCCCCCACCCCACAACAGTCCCTGGAGTGTGATGTTCCCCTTCCTCTGTCCAGGTGTTCTCATTGTTCAATTCCCACCTATGAGTGAGAAGATGAGATGTTTGGTTTTTTCTCCTTGTGACAGTTTGCTGAGAATGATGGTTTCCAGTTTAATCCATGTCCCTACAAAGGACATGAACTCATCATTTTTTATGGCTGCATAGTAATCTGTGTTGTATATGTGCCAGGTTTTCTTAATCCAGTCTATCGTTGTTGGACATTTGGGTTGGTTCCAAGTCTTTGCTATTGTGAATAGTGCCGCAGTAAACATACGTGTGCATGTGTCTTTATAGCAGCATGATTTATAGTCCTTTGGGTATATACCCAGTAATGGGATGGCTGGGTCAAATAGTATTTCTGGTTCTAGATCCCTGAGGAATTGCCACACTGACTTCCACAATGGTTGAACTAGTTTACAGTCCCAACAAGAGTGTAAAAGTGTTCCTATTTCTCCACATCCTCTCCAGCACTTGTTGTTTCCTGACTTTTTAATGATCACCATTCGAACTGGTGTGAGATGGTATCTCATTGTGGTTTTGATTTGCATTTCTCTGATGGCCAGTGACGATGAGCATTTTTTCATGTGTTTTTTGGCTGCATAAATGTCTTCTTTTGAGAAATGTCTGTTCATATCCTTGGCCCACTTTTTGATGGGGTTGTTTGTTTTTTTCTTGCAAATTTGTTTGAGTTCATTGTAGATTCTGGATATTAGCCCTTTGTCAGATGAGCAGGTTGTGAAAATATTCCCCCATTTTGTAGGTTGCCTGTTCACTCTGATGGTAGTTTTTTGGCTGTGCAGAAGCTCTTTAGTTTAATTAGATCCGATTTGTCAATTTTGGCTTTTGTTGCCATTGCTTTTGGTGTTTTAAACATGAAGTCCTTGCCCATACCTATGTCCTGAATGGTATTGCTTAGGTTTTCTTCTAGGGTTTTTATGGTTTTAGGTCTAATATGTAAGTCTTTAATCCATCTTGAATTAATTTTTATATAAGGTGTAAGGAAGGGATCCAGTTTCAGCTTTCTACATATGGCTAGCCAGTTTTCCCAGCACCATTTATTAAATAGGGAATCCTTTCCCCATTGCTTGTTTTTGTCAGGTTTGTTAAAGATCAGATAATTGTAAATATGCAGCATTATTTCTGAGGGCTCTGTTCTGTTCCATTGATCTATGTCTCTGTTTTGGTACCAGTACCGTGCTGTTTTGGTTACTGTAGCCTTGTAGCATAGTTTGAAGTCAGGTGGCGTGATGCCTCCGGCTTTGTTCTTTTGGCTTAGGATTGACTTGGCGATGCAGGCTCTTTTTTGGTTCCACATGAACTTTAAGGTAGTTTTTTCCAATTCTGTGAAGAAAGTCATTAGCAGCTTGATGGGGATGGCATTGAATCTATAAATTACCTTGGGCAGTATGGCCATTTTCACGATATTGATTCTTCCTACCCATGAGCATGGAATGTTCTTCCGTTTGTTTGTATGCTCTTTTATTTCATTGAGCAGTGGTTTGTAGTTCTCCTTGAAGAGGTCCTTCACATCCCTTGTAAGTTGGATTCCTAGGTATTTTATTCTCTTTGAAGCAATTGTGAATGGGAGTTCACTCATGATTTGGCCCTCTGTCTGTTATTGGTGTATAAGAATGCTTGTGATTTTTGTACGTTGATTTTGTATCCTGAGACTTTGCTGAAGTTGCTTATCAGCTTAAGGAGATTTTGGGCTGAGACAATGGGGTTTTCTAGACATACAGTCATGTCATCTGCAAACAGGGACAATTTGACTTCCTCTTTTCCTAATTGAATACCCTTTATTTCCTTCTCCTGCCTGATTGCCCTGGCCAGAACTTCCAACACTATGTTGAATAGGAGTGGTGAGAGAGGGCATCCCTGCCTTGTGCCAGTTTTCAGAGGGAATGCTTCCAGTTTTCGCCCATTCAGTATGATATTGGCTGTGGGTTTGTCATAGATAGCTCTTATTATTTTGAGATACGTCCCATCAATACCTAATTTATTGAGAGTTTTTAGCATGAAGCATTGTCGAATTTTGTCAAAGGCCTTTTCTGCATCTATTGAGATAATCATGTGGTTTTTGTCTTTAGTTCTGTTTATATGCTGGATTACGTTTATTGGTTTTCATATGTTGAACCAGCCTTGCATCCCAGGGATGCAGCCCACTTGATCATGGTGGATAAGCTTTTTGATGTGCTGCTGGATTCGGTTTGCCAGTATTTTATTGAGGATTTCTACATCAATGTTCATCAAGGATAGTGGTCTAAAATTCTCTTTTTTGGTTGTGTCTCTGCCAGGCTTTGGTATCAGGATGATGCTGGCCTCATAAAATGAGTTAGGGAGGATTCCCTCTTTTTCTATTGATTGGAATAGTTTCAGAAGGAATGGTACCAGCTCCTCTTTGTACCTCTGTTAGAATTTGGCTGTGAATCCATCTGGTCCTGGACTTTTTTTGGTTGGTAAGCTATTGATTATTGCCACAATTTCAGAGCCTGTTATTGGTCTATTCAGAAATTCAACTTCTTCCTGGTTGAGTCTTGGGAGGGTGTATGTGTCCAGGAATTTATCCATTTCTTCCAGATTTTCTAGTTTATTTGCATAGAGGTGTTTGTAGTATTCTCTGATGGTAGTTTGTATTTCTGTGGGATGGGTGGTGATATCCCCTTTTATCATTTTTTATTGCATCTATCTGATTCTTCTCTGTTTTCTTCTTTATTAGTCTTGCTAGTGGTCTGTCAATTTTGTTGATCGTTTCAAAAAACCAGCTCCTGGATTCATTAATTTTTGAAGGGTTTTTTGTGTTTCTATGTCCTTCAGTTCTGCTCTGATTTTAGTTATTTCTTGCCTTCTGCTAGCTTTTGTATGTGTTTGCTCTTGCTTTTCTAGTTCTTTTAATTGTGATGTTAGGGTGTCAATTTTGGATCTTTCCTGCTTTCTCTTGTGGGCATTAAGTGCTATAAATTTCCCTATACACACTGCTTTGAATGTGTCCCAGAGATTCTGGTATGTCGTGCCTTTGTTCTCATTGGTTTCAAAGAGCATCTTTATTTCTACCCTCATTTTGTTATGTACCCAGTAGTCGTCAGGAGCAAGTTGTTCAATTTCCATGCAGTTGAGTGGTTTTGAGTGAGTTTCTTAATCCTCAGTTCTAGTTTGATTGCACTGTGGTCTCAGAGACAGTTTGTTATAATTTCTGTTCTTTTACATTTGCTGAGGAGTGCTTTACTTCCAACTATGTGGTCAACTTTGGAATTGGTGTGGTGTGGTGCTGAAAAAAATGTATATTCTGTTGATTTGGGGTGGAGAGTTCTGTAGATGTCTATTAGGTCTGCCTGGTGCAGAGCTGAGTTCAATTCCTGGGTATCCTTGTTAACTTTCTGTCTTGTTGTTCTGTCTAATGTTGACAGTGGAATGTTAAAGTCTCTCATTATTATTGTGTGGGAGTCTAAGTCTCTTTGTAGGTCTCTAAGGACTTGCTTTATGAATCTTGGTGCTCCTGTATTGGGTGCATATATATTTAGGATAGTTAGCTCTTCTTGTTGAATTGATCCCTTTACCATTATGTAATGGCCTTCTTTTTCTCTTTTGATCTTTGTTTAAAATCTGCTTTATCAGAGACTAGGATTGCAACATCTGCCTTTTTTTGTTTTCCATTTGCTTGGTAGATCTTCCTCCATCCCTTTATTTTGAGCCTATGTATGTCTCTGCACGTGAGATGGGTTTCCTGAATGCTGCACACTGATGGGTCTTGACTCTTTATCCAATTTGCCAGTCTGTGTCTTTTAATTGGAGCATTTAGCCCATTTACATTTAAAGTTAATAGTGTTATGTGTGAATTTGATCCTGTCATTATGATGTTAGCTGGTTATTTTGCTCGTTAGTTGATGTAGTTTCTTCCTAGCCTTGATGGTCTTTACAATTTGGCATGTTTTCGCAGTGGCTGGTACTGGTTGTTCCTTGCCATGTTTAGTGTTTCCTTCAGGAGCTCTTTAGGGCAGGCCTGGTGGTAACAAAATCTCTCAGCATTTGCTTGTCTGTAAAGTATTTTATTTCTCCTTCACTTATGAAGCTTAGTTTGGCTGGATATGAAATTCTGGGTTGAAAATTCTTTTCTTTAAGAATTTTGAATATCGGCCCCCACTCTCTTCTGGCTTGTAGAGTTTCTGCCGAGAGATTAACTGTTAGTCTGATGGGCTTCCCTTTGTGGGTAACCCGACCTTTCTCTCTGGCTGCCCTTAACATTTTTTCCTTCATTTCAACTTTGGTGAACCTGACAATTATGTGTCTTGGAGTTGCTCTTCTCGAGGAGCATCTTTGTGGCGTTCTCTGTATTTCCTGAATCTGAATGTTGGCCTGCCTTGCTAGATTGGGGAAGTTCTCCTGGATAATATCCTGCAGAGTGTTTTCCAACTTGGTTCCATTCTCCCCGTCACTTTCAGGTACACCAATCAGACGTAGATTTGGTCTTTTCACATAGTCCCATATTTCTTGGAGGCTTTGTTCATTTCTTTTTGTTTTTTTTTCTCTAAACTTCCCTTCTCACTTCATTTCATTCATTTCATCTTCTATCACTCATACACTTTCTTCCAGTTGATCGCATCGGCTACTGAGGCTTCTGCATTCTTCATGTAGTTCTCAAGCCTTGGCTTTCAGCTCCATCAGCTCCTTTAAGGATTTCTGTGAATTGGTTATTCTAGTTATCCATTCTTCTAATTTTTTTTCAAAGTTTTTAACTTCTTTGCCATTGGTTCAAATTCCTCTTGTAGCTCAGAGTAGTTTGATCGTCTGAAGCCTTCTTCTCTCAACTCATCAAAGTCATTCTCCGATCAGCTTTGTTCTGTTGCTGGTGAGGAGCTGCATTCCTTTGGAGGAGGAGAGGTGCTCTGCTTGTTAGAGTTTCCAGTTTTTCTGCTCTGTTTTTTCCCCATCTTTGTGGTTTTATCTACTTTTGGTCTTTGATGATGGTGACGTACAGATGGGTTTTTGGTGTGGATGTCCTTTCTGTTTGTTAGTTTTCCTTCTAACAGACAGGACCCTCAGCTGCAGGTCTGTTGGAGTTTGCTAGAGGTCCACTCCAGACCCTGTTTGCCTGGGTATCAGCTGCAGAACAGCAGTGGCTATAGAACAGCAGATATTGGTGACCTGCAAATGCTGCTGCCTGATCGTTCCTCTGGAAGTTTTGTCTCAGAGGCGTACCTGGCTGTGTGAGGTGTCAGTCTGCCCCTACTGGAGGGTGCCTCCCAGTTTGGCTGCTCGGGTGTCAGGGACCCACTTGAGGAGGCAGTCTGCCTGTTCTCAGATCTCCAGCTGTGTGCTGGGAGAACCACTACTCTCTTCAAAGCTGTCAGACAGGGACATTTTAAGTCTGCAGAGGTTACTGCTGTCTTTTTGTTTTTCTGTGCCCTGCCCCCAGAGGTGGAGCCTACAGAGGCAGGCAGGCCTCCTTGAGCTGTGGTGGGCTCCACGCAGTTCGAGCTTCCCTGCTGCTTTACCTATTCAAGCCTGGGCAATGGCAGGCGCCCCTCCCCCAGCCTTGCTGCCACTTTGCAGTTTGATCTCAGACTGCTGTGCTAGCAATCAGCAAGACTCTGTGGGCATAGGACCCTCCAAGCCAGGTGCGGACTATAATCTCCTGGTGGGCCATTTTTAAGCCCGTTGGAAAAGCACAGTATTAGGGTGGGAGTGACCTGACTTTCCAGGTGCCATCTGTCACCCCTTTCTTTGACTAGGAAAGGGAACTCCCTGACCCCTTGCGCTGCCCAAATGAGGCAATGCCTCGCCCTGCTTCGACTTGCTCACGGTGTGCTGCACCCACTTTCTGCACCATCTGGCACTCCCTAGTGAGATGAACCTGGTACCTCAGATGGAAATGCAGAAATCACCCATCTTGTGCGTCGCTCATGCTGGGAGCTGTAGACTGCAGCTGTTCCTATTCGGCCATCTTGGCTCCACCCCCCTATTGTTTTTCTTTCTGTGAATTTTCTGTGTTCTCTGTACATGTTCTTAAAGATATACTCAGCTGTTTGCTTACTGATTTAATTTTAGTTTTTGCAAATATTTTTGTGAATTCAGTGCATATTTCTTTTTTTTTTTTGCATCTTTGCTCAATGTTCCTTTGTGTAAAATGTCCATTAACAGAGAATTTGGTTCCCTAGAGGATAATACATATATACAATGGAATATTACACAGTCATTAAGAATGATGTAAATCTTCAACCATTGTAGAAGTCAGTGTGGCGATTCCTCAGGGATCTAGAACTAGAAATACCATTTGACCCAGCCATCCCATGACTATAAACATCTGCTATAAAACACATCACATTGTGTTTATTGGGCACTATTCACAAACAAATTGGAACAACCAATGTCCAAAAATAGACTGGATTAAAAAGTGGCACATATACCATGGAAACTATCACCATCAAAAGATGATTCATGTCCTTTGTAGGACATGGATGAAATGGAAAAATCATTCTCATAAATATCCAAGGACAAAAACAAAACTGGGAATTGAACAATGAGAACTCATGGACACAGGAAGGGGAACATCACACTCCGGGGACTGTTGTGGGGTGGGGGGAGGGGGGAGGGACAGCATTAGGAGATATACCTAATGCTAAATGACAAGTTAATGGGTGCAGCAAACCAACATGGCACATGGATACATATGTAAAAAACCTGCACATTGTGCACATGTACCCTAAAACCTAAAGTATAGTAATAAAATAAAATAAAAAGAACGATGTAAATCTCTATTTATGGATATGGGCAAATGTTCATTATACATTGTTGAGTTTATATGGAAACAGGATAAAAACTAGGTTGAGTTTTTTATCTCATTTGTATGACATGTATTAATGAATGAGTAAATGTTCAAAGCATAGCATTCTCCAGATTTTTTTTGTTTTGTTCTCCAAAAAAAAGTATTCCAGTCTCATAGATTTGGGAAGTACTTTAAATTAAGTCTTTTTTAGAGTTTCTCATAGCACAATCAGAAATAAAAATTCTGTGGCCTACAACAAGCATGCTTAGCATTGTTTAACCCAGCATTTCTCAAACTTTTCATTAAAGTCTTCTACTTTAAAAAATAATCTGAACCAGCATTTTACAGACAGCAGTTTGAGAAAGATGGCATGGAAAACCACCTGGAAGGACACACCAAAATGGTAGGAGTGGTTATCTCTAGATACTGAAATGTACGTAACTTTTATTTTAATATGTTTCTCTAATATCTGAACATTTTACAAAAGCCTGTATTATATTGCAGTTAGAATAAATAATATAACAATTTTCATTTTGAAAACAAGAGGAAAATCTACCATGCAAGCCAAACGTAGGGATCTTAAACAATCGGTTTAACCCATTTGTCATGAGAACATTAGTAACATTTGTTTTATAAACAAAGGTATTATCAACATAATCTCGAATTTTTTGCCCAGTCACATGGGTGAAATTGGGCTGATTCTGCCCTTTTCAGATACTGGAGAGTATGCACGTGTGTGCTGATACACTCAACAAGAAGATCTCCAGAAGCTGCTCCACTAGGCAAGGGGAGAAAGGAGATAAGGAGATGAGGAGAGAATGGATTGACAGACAACTAGGCAAGTTGGAATTGTAATAGAAAATAGACCAGCTTAAACTCCACCTCCCCCACCCCTACCCCCACAATCGATGTTCAGCATGTGTCAATTTCCTTAAGCACTGTGTTTGTATAACCTTTCCACACTAGTGGCATTGTTTCAATACAGGAGGAAAGTAAGGAAAATAGTCAAGTAAGATACTCTTTGACTTTCTTCTTACCATGAGGATATCTCGCTATTTTATTTACTTATTTCTCTATACATGCTAAAAGAAACTGTAAAACAATTTCTAAAACAAGATTCAACTCAGAAAAATATGCTGCTAAGCCTGAATAACCTGATTCCTTAGGAAGAACATCTCTTCATCAGCAACTGTGCACAAAACCAAAGACACAATTTTTGCAAGAGATTTGTTCATATGGTGGCACTTATGAGCATTGCCTTCTTGGGCAAGCAACAACTTGGAAGGAGCAATGCTTATTCCAGGAAAAAGGTTATATTAAAAGTGTAGGCAAACTACAAATGGTATTCATATCACAGAGGACGCTGCCAAAGGCCTCAGGGGCATGAAAAACACAGCAAGGTGGCACCATAGTCCCGTGACTCAAGCTTAGTCAAGGTGTTATGTCGGAGTCTTTCAAGGTTACTTTAAACTTTCTAAACATCTCGGGGGGAACAATGGGTTCTGGAGAAAGAAAATATTAGAGCTAAAAGCGAAGACAAAAATAGGCTTTTGGCCGGGCGTGGTGGCTCATGCTGGTAATCCCAGCACTTTGGGAGGCCAAGGCAGGCGGGTCACAAGGTCAGGAGATCGAGACCATCCTGGCTAACACAGTGAAACCCCGTCTCTACTAAAGATACAAAAAAATTAGCTGGGCGTGGTGGCGGGCGCCTGTAGTCACAGCTACTCAGGAGGCTGAGGCAGATGAATCCCTTGAACCCGGGAGGTGGAGGTTGCAGTGAGCCGAGATTGTGCCACTGCACTCCAACCTGAGCAACAGAGCGAGACTCCATCTCAAATAAATAAATAACCTTCCACTTAAGGAAAGTCCAGTAAATCAGGAGCTCATCACATCCACCACATCTCTGTTGCGGACCCAAGCATGCAGGAGTAAAAGATGAGAGCAGTTTCCTCTTAAGGATGTGGCCTAGGCATTCACATCACTTCCACTCATATCCAATAGAGCAGGACTTAATTATGTGACCACTGCACTCAAATGCAAGATGGAATAGGAAATGTGAACTCTTCCTAGGTTACATGACCCCCACTAAAAACATGGGGTTCTATCCCTAAAAGGAAGAAAGCAACAATGGATATCAGACAACAACTACCAGATTCTGCCACAAAGAGCCTTGTTTCCATTATGCAAATATTTTGCATCTTTCAGTATAGTTTTACAAGGTTTTCTGTTTCATGTACAAACTTCCTATTATATTGTTAATTCTTAGGTATTTTCTATTTTGGAGGGCTACAAATAAGATCTTCCATTTTATTTTATAACTGGTTATTACTGGTGTATGAAAAATATATACACATTCTAGGCACCCAGTTTTCTGAATTTTCTTTTTATTTCTAAGAGCTGTTTTATTCTATTGAGTTTTCTAGAAAACTGTACTATCTCCTGTAAAGAAAGATTATTTTTCACTTATTTTTAAACCTTATTTCTGTTTCATGTACTACTGTTTAAGTTAGAAGTTCTAAAAAGAACTATAGTAATCAAAAATCCACTAGAATAGTTTTTCACTGTACAGACTGAATGTGGCAATTGCATTTTGTATGTGTTTTAACTGACAATTTTTAGAGCAGTTTAGATTTACAGAAAAATTGAACAGATACTCCAAAGAGCTCCCATGTGTTCTGCACAGTTTCCGCTTATTAACATTTTATATTATAGGTTGGTGCAAAAGTAATTGCCGTCTACTTTTAATGGCAAAAAACACAATTTAAAATAATATTAGTTATAATATAACTATAGTATGGTACATTTTTTGCAATTAATGAAGAAATAATGATACATTTATTAGTAACTAAAATCCATACATCATTTATTCAGATGTCTTTAGTTTTCACCTGATTCCTTTTAATGATCCAGGATCCCATCTAGGTTACCACATGACATTTAGTTGTCCTGGCTCCTTAGGCTCTTGGTTGTGACATTTTCTCAGACTTTCTTTGTTTTTGATGACCTTGATAATTTTGAGGAGGTTATTCTCCAGACTTCTCATCTATTAGGATTTTTCTGATGTTTTTCTCATGATTAGACTAGATTTATGGGATTTAAGAAATAAGACCACAAATATAAAATTCCTTTTCACGTCATATCCAGGGAACATAATATCCTCATAACTTATCACGGTTTATGTTTACCTTCATCACCTGTATGAAGTGTGTTTGTCAGATTTATCCATTGTAATACTACACTTTTTTTCCTCTTTCCATACTGCACTCTTTAGAAGGAAGTCATTATATGTAGTCTTAAAGGATGGAAAGTTTTATTCTCTTCTTAGGTTAGAGTATCTACATACTCTACATACATTACTTGGAAGTCTGCAAAGCAAATTTATCTCTAGGTATATTTCAAGGTTTTATTTCAAGACTCAAGACTCCTTTTAGCATTTCTTGTAGTGCTGGCTTGGTAGTGGCAAATTCTCTCAGCATTTGCTTGTCTGAAAAAGACTTTATCTCTCCTTCATTATGAAGCTTAGTTTTGCTACATACAAAATTTTTGGCTGATAATCATTTTGTTTAAAGAGGCTAAAGATAAGGCCCCAGTCCCTTCTGGCTTGCAGGGTTTCTGCTGAGAAATCCACTGTTCATCTGATAAGTTTTCCTTCATAGGTTACCTGATGCTTTTGCCTCACAGCTCTTAAGATTCTTTCCTTCATCTTGACTTTAGATAATGGGACGGCTATGTGCCTAAGTGATGATCTTTATGCAATAAATTTCTCAGTGTTCTTTGAGCTTCTTGTATTTGGATCTCTAGCAAGACCAGGGAAATTTTCCTTGATTATTCCCTCAAGTAAGTTTTCCAAACTTTTAGATTTCTCCTTTTCCTCAGGAACACCAATTATTCTTATTTTTGGTCATTTAACATGATCCCAAATTTATTGGAGGCTTTGTTCATTTTTAAAATATTTTTTCTTTGTCTTTGTCAGATCGGGTTAAGTCAAAAGACTTATCCTCAAGCTCTGAGTTTCTTTCTTCTACTCGTTCAATTCTATTGAAACTTTCCGGTGTATTTTGCATTTCTCTAAGTGTGTCTTTCATTTCTAGAACTTGTGATTATCTTTTCTTTATGATATCTATTTCTCTGGAGGCTTTTTCATCCATATCCTGTATCGTTTTTTAAATTATTTAAGTTGGTTATCACCTTTCTCTGGCGCCTTCTTAAGTAGCTTAATAATCAACCTTCTGAATTCTTTTCTGGCAATTCAGAGATTTCTTTTTCATTTGGATTCATTGCTGGAGAGCTAGTGTCATCTTTTAGGGGTGTTATAGAACCTTGTTTTGTCATATTACCAGAATTACTTTTCTGTTTCCTTCTCATTTGAGTAGACTGCTTCACTGGAAAGATCTGAAACTCAAGGGCTGCTGTTCAGATTCTTTTGTCCCACAGAGTGAGCCCTTGATGTGGTGCTGTCCCTCTTCCTCTAAGGATAGGGCTTTCTGAGAGCCAGACTGCAG
This sequence comes from Hylobates moloch, assembly GCF_009828535.3. Taxonomy (NCBI): domain Eukaryota; kingdom Metazoa; phylum Chordata; class Mammalia; order Primates; family Hylobatidae; genus Hylobates; species Hylobates moloch. Next base: position 88,902,989 of record NW_026652277.1, on the reverse strand, counting down.
TGATTGTTATTGTTCTTCTCAGTTTAGCCACCCAGCGGGGCTACTGAGCTTCAGGCTGGTGCTGAGGAACATCTGCAAGAAGTCCTGTGATGTGATTCATCTTCAGGTGTCCCAGCCATGGATATCAGCACCTGCTCCATTGCAGGTGGCAGGGGAGTGGACTCTGTGGAAGTCTTTGGTTGTACTTTTGTTTAGTACACTGGTTTTCTGGAATACTGGTTATGCTAACAGTTAAGTTGTCATGTAGACAGATTGAACACCTCTAGCTAGCCAGGGTGTTGCAGTTAGTGGAATTAGCTATTGTTTTCTCCTTCATTGGAGCAGTGTTGTTCTTGTCTAAGTTGCTGTAATGGCTTGAATTGGTTGGCCTCCAGCCAAGAGGTGGCACTTTATCAAGACAGTTCCAGCTGCAGTAGTAGAAGGGAGATATAATCTTGTCCTACATTGGCCAGGATGAGTACTCCAGTTTCTCAGGTGATGGGCAGGGCCATAGAGCTCCCAAGACATTATGCCTTTTGTCTTCAGCTACCAGAGCAGGTAGAAAAAAATCATCAGGTAGGGGCAGGGTTAGGTGGGTCTGAACTCAGACTCTCCTTGGGTGAGACTTACTGTGACCACTACAGGGGATTGGGGGTGGTTCTCAGGCCAGTGGAGTTATGTTCTCAGGGAGGTTATGGCTGCCTCTACTGTGTCATAGGGAAGTGAAGGAAAGCCAGCAGTGACAGGCCTCACCCAGCTCACACACAGCCAGCAAGGCCAGTCTCACTCCTGCCATGCCTCCCTAATCATGCTGAGTTTATATCCAGCAGGGCTGAGATCTTGCCCCAGGCTACAAGCCTCCCCACTGAGAAAGCAAGCAGGGCTCTCAGACCTTGCCCCTCCTCACCTGCCCACACCTTTGGCTGTGGCTTCTGCACTCATATCTGTACTTCTCTTTCACCCTCCCAACACTGGATTCTGCTCAGGAAAGTTCATGCTCAGTTGAAATTATTACAAAGTTCAACTAGGAGCTTCCTTCACCCTGTGGACCCTCCCAAATTCCTCTGGCTGCCTTCCCTTCTCCAAGGGCCTCTGTGAGATAACGCCAATAATGTCTTCCCTGGGCTTGAGCTGAGAACTGGGAGTGCTTACAGGGCCCTTCCCATTGCTTCCTCTATTTTTATATGTTGTTCAGCCCCCTAAATCCATTTCAGCTCTAGGTAAGGTTAAATCCTTCTCCAGTGACCTGGATTTTCAAGTTCTCCAGAGGGAATGTGTGTTTGGAGGCTGACTTTTTCCCCTCTCACACTTTGGGAACTCACAGTTTTTTGGCTGTCTCACAGTGTTTGCAGCAGTAAGCTGCTTCTTTTGAAGGATTTGCGAATTCTTTCTATTTTCCTGGTATGTGCTTACAGTTGTTCTTAAAGTAAATGTTCACAATGTGAGCCTTTAGATGCTGTTCCTTCCATCTAAGTGGGAGCTGCATGTTAGTCCTGTCTCCTATCTGCCTTTTGTTTCTCCTATCCTATATTTACTATATGATTTAAAGCTATGAATTTGCCTTTGTGTACAGAGATGGCTGTGTCTGTGAAATTTTAATGAATAGCCTTTTCACATTTAATATTGTCTATATAATTAATTTAGAATTAGAAATGACAAGTCTTTATTTAGTAAGAAAATTGTAGAATAAAATTCATAAATCTTGAGTTTTAAAAAAAGTAATATTTTGGAATAGGTGGGAATTAGGACAAGAACATAAGTGGTCTCTAGGGCTTAATGATATTTTTTTTTTAATTAAAAGAAAGGTTGGAGGGAGCCTCACTTTAAGATGATAAAAAAAAAAACCCGGAATTTCTATAGTCTAATTACCTAAACAGACTTAATTTGCTGACTAGTGAAGATTCGATTTTGGTATGCTATTTATTGTAAAAGATTTTCTCTCTTGTGTTTTATTTTCTCTAATGTAAGATATAAGATGGTCTTTATGCATCTGAAATATAATTTTTAATTTGTAGGTTGGTGGCCTTAAAAATTCTTTTGTATAATCCCCAGAAAGAAATGCATTTTACATTACAACTCTGTGAACAGATACACACACATGAATTAAGTAACAGTTTTACAAAAAAAAAAAAACCTTTACAAAATGCACTAATATTCAGTGCAGCCTTGAACAACAAGAGTTGTTGTTCTCTTCCTTATGATTTTCTAAATAACATTTTTTCTCTAGCTTTATTGTAAGAATACAGTATATAATATACATAACATACAAAATATACATTAATCACCTTTCTGTGTCAACAGTGGGTTATTTGTAGGTAAGCTTTTGGTGAGTCAGAAGTTACACAGGGATTTTCAATTTCTCAGGGAGGTCAGCACCCCTAACCCACAAGTTGTTTAAGGGTAAACTATATTTTTATTCTGTTCCATTTTATTTTATAATTTTTAAAAATACTAATTTTGAGCCACTAGGACCAAATAATTATTTAATTGTAGAAGACCCTTGGTTTACAAAACACTACTCTGGGCCTTGTTAACACTTAAATTTTTAAGCCTTATTCTCAGAAAAGTACATGGTGTCACAAAACTTTTTTTGTTTAACGTATTTGTTTGTTTTACAATGTTGTTAATGTATTTGATAATAGGTCTGTGATCATCATTTAAATGGAGAATGGTATCACCAAGATTCGTTTCTTTTCTTCTACTTTTTTGTATTTTCAGAAATACACATAGTCTGTGATGCTTTCTGAGCAATAACAAAAATCGTTCAATGTGCTCTATTCTCTTACAATTCAAAGTTCCTAGAAGATGATCTTTTATTAGCATTGATAAACCTTGAACACAAGAAAAGCATTGATTTTTTTTTTTCAATGTTTCCAAATGTGGCAGTATCAGCTGAGGAGTTTTCCTCTGACTTCACACAGGATCTTTCATTCTCTTCCCCAGTAGCTTGAGACCAGGGCAGTAGAGGAAGGAAGAGACTTCAGTTACAATGTTGAGTAATCTTTGTTAAAAGGACCTGGGCTTTGAAGTTCTTGGATCAAGTTTCACTCCACATGGCAAAGTATTACTCTCTGAGATATGCGTTCCTATTTTGGATCAGGCCCCAAATTCATTGTTAGTTCTGAAATTTTTACTTCTCTCAGGGAGGGGCAACCCTTGTTCATTGTACCTGAATCATTAATTTCAAACATAGTGACTTCCCCTAACTCCAGTCAGGGCAAATATAAGGTCACCAACTCAGGTTGCTTCTCTCCAGATTGGGGAATGTAAGACAAAATTCTCAGGAATTTTCCTACTTGTCACTAGGGCTCCTGAGGAGTGGATTGGGTTCAAGAGGCTCACCATTCCACAGTCATGTTTCTTTCCTTAGCTATAATTCTTTGAAGCACTGGGTTTTGTCCCATTCTGGTTTTAATTGCTGCTGTGGACTTTTTAATTTGTTGGAGGGGAAAGACGTGGGGGTGCTGATTTGTACTTTCTTATTGTCTTTCAGCTCATTACGAATTGGAGTAGGGATATTCTGCAGGGCAGCTTCATTTCACTCTTATCCAGGAAATTTCTATTAAATTTTGTAACCAGCTTTATGAAGTTATTTATATCTAACTTTATGTTAACTAGTTGTTTCCAATTCAATTACTCTGCTGAAATCTAGTTATAGAATGTCTTACACATATCTAAATTAAAGGATATAGCATTCTCATCTTGAGAGAGAAACAAAATCTGTAATCACAAATGTGATTCTCCTTTCAAAAAGAAAGTCAGTTTTGATTAAAAGAAAATTATGAACCCACTCATCTATTTATAAGGGAACTTTTATTTTTTTATTCCAGTACTGTGTTCTACATATCTTCTCTTTGCTGGTAAGAGAGGTTAGAGGACACACAGTACTTGTGACCTGATGAGCTAAACTAAGATCTATTTTATAACTAATTTCTGATATAATGAAATTACTTTCTTGTTTTTCCACTATTCAATGTATAGAAATAAGGACTACACTACTATTAAATTCATTTAATATAAAGGCCTGTTTTTAGCCATCTGCACTGTAGACTTCTAAATGCTTTTCCAAAAGTTAAGAATTATAAAGTATGTTTGTAATGTGATTGTGGTAATTTGTAAATCAAACAAATGTAATTTTTGAATTTTTAATTTCCTCCCTAAAGCCGTATTCTTGTTTCTACCAGTACCAAAAACTGTTACCAAAAAACTGTTAGTTCCAGTGTTTGAACAGCACCTCTTTGTGTCTGCTGTGACATGTTTAAAAGAAAAATTGCTTCTAAAGTCACAAATCCTGCAACACAATTCAAAACTGTTTATTCTTCAACAAGAAACCTGTAGAAAGAATGTGCTATTAGACTGTTAATCTTAATTATTTTCTTCTTGCTCCCTGTATTTTATCTTCTCATCTCTTTATTTTATGCCCTTTTCATTTTATTTGAGTTCTTCAATGCCTATAATTTTCTGCTCTTTTTCATGGTGGTCAGGTCATTGTGCACCCTACCAAGAACACCAAATAGCGTATAAACTTTTCTGTGATTTCCAAGGTAAATCATTTTGAGCAATATGCCCTTCCATGAGCCTACACATGATGTTTTTTTTTCCACTCTCCAATTGTATTTCTATTGGCCCTATGTAAGTTTTGTTCTGTGTACTTATCTTCAAATATAAAGACACAGTATTTCCAAAAGACTAGGGAAATAGCAGGTCACTGGCTCTGCTCATTCTTTGGCTGGATGCCAGTCAAAATTCCATTTGAGGCTTACTGCAGGTTAACATGTGCAGTTTCTAATTTAATTCCCAGTGTCTTCCAGGTCTTCATGTGCTTCAGCTAAATTTAGGTGAGATTGGCTTCAAATTCCACCTCCTAGGTGTCCGATAATCCTAAGAGATTGTGCACAGTTTACAATCCACAGCATTTCCTGAAACAAGACTCTTCCTATTTTCAGACTACTTACCTCTGCTTTAAATGTTCCAGGATGCAATGATCACCTCAGTCTCTCCCTACTTCCTAACTGGTGAGAGTTGAAAACACTTGTATCTGCAGAGCTTCACTATCCAAAAGGAGAAGTCAGGACACCTGTGTCAACATGACTTAAGTATTTATGCTAGGACATTACTAAAGGAAGATAAGGATGTCAATAAATACATAATTTCATTTATTGCTTTAGTAAATTCCTGAAAACCAGTTTATCAAAAAAACAGCTTGCCCAGGAAATACTTTACTTATTAGGAATCATTCAAGATCTTCACACCATTGTAATTGTCAATCCTAAACTATTACATTAGGAACTTTGCAAAATCCTAACATGTTTCCACCTTGAAATACCAGCCTTAAGCCACTTAAGTCTGGATAACCTTCATAAAAATCCTCCTGTGATCTGCCTCTTCTATGACACTTCTAAGATGACCAAGGTAGCCTTCTGCTTTATTGCATTAGGTCTAATAAGTTTAGTTCTGATTGGTCAACAGGTTTTCTGATAGTCTTCTGAAGTGTTGATATCTCCTAGGGATATATATCATCTTAATGAGCTCACTTTATTTTAATATAGAGAAAAGAAATGGGAGTATTTTGACCTCCTCCATGAGTATGAGTAGAAGACTCACTTTTCTAGTCCTCTAGCTGATTTGCCCCTAGGTCTAAATCAGAGATTAGTAATTGAGGTAGATATCATCCATTATTTCATATAGGTAAGATTTGACGTGGCTAAACACAGCTAGGCTAGGATAATAGTTGTATTGTTATCAATCCAGACATTGGTAATATTGGTCTTTGGAGTTTCTCCAAGACTCTACAGTAGGTTGTCTGCAAGAATTACATTTAGACTGTTTTCATTTTCAACAAAAAAATGTTTTTTATTTTTTTAAATATTTTAGAAGATGTTAGAACATAGTCCATGGAGGACTTTTAGGCAGATGTCATTTTAAACCACAAATGTGTGACCCTTTTCAAAGGAAAATATTTGTGTCTATCATTCAAATTGGTCATTCATTTTTTTCCCCTTCTGTTTATTAAACCGATATTTACTGACTATCTACCCCGGGCTAACGATTGTGAAAGGCATGGAAGATTTTTATTCCTTACATTCCAGGATAACATACTAAAGTAGTCTATTCAATGATAGCTTTTATATATCTATTCCTTATGTGAACATAGATTTTTCTCCCTGAGAAGAAAAAAAAAGTATTCCATAATTTAAAGTGGGATTAAATGTTAGTGAGGAACAAAAGGTATGAAAAATATATACAAATTATTTAAACTAGGATCAAGAGTTCTTGCCTCAAATTTAGAATTTTGAAAAGGCTGCATTTCAAACAGGCTTATTTTATCATGTATTTTTCTAGAATAGTCTGATAAATGGTCATTTATATAAATACTTGAGAAAACATGCCATTTTCTCCAGGCTAGAAGTGAATACTCACCTGACTCCTCCATGTTGGAAGGCAGCCCCATTAAAAAATTACAGAGAACTGATGGTTTTTGTATTTGTTGGAAATGATTTTCAAATAAATTCAATAATCATATCCTGAAATCCAGTTACACAAGGTCTATATTATGTGTACTACTGAAGTGAAAGTGACTTCTAAGAATTTTTAATATGTGCTAGTTTTCCCATCAACATAATTTATGGTTGACCAACTTCCAGAGGTTATATTAATAGTCTCCATTACTCTACTGTTAACTAATGGCTAATAAAAAAATGAAAAGGTCATGTTAGGCCAGATTTAGTCCTAAAATTACTGCAGCAAAACAGAATTTATGAAGATATGATGGGTGATCTCACCAGTATGCAATGACCTTGTGTCTTAATTTTTCCATGACAACCTCTACACCAAATGTTTTGTCCTGTCATTCCATAAGAACTATTCAAAATAATTAGGTTAACTTCAGGTCAAATATCATGGTCCAATTTTCTCTGTGGTATAGTTTCCATGGAGCAAAATCCACCATACAGAACTATATCTCTTATACTATAAATTCGTTAGTATTCCACGGAGAGTTTTATAATTGATTGTATTCAGCTATGCTTGGTGTGAATAGTGCTGGTAGTGCTGAATAGTGTGAATGCATTTTTATCTTTTCTTGAGTGAAAGTTTTTAAAAGGGAGAGTAGGAAGGACATATAAGAGTGCTGGGTGCATGTGGGGTATATAAATTAGTATTAGAGAGTATTAATGCAGATAGGAGAAGTCCCAGATAAGAGATTAAAAAAATAAAAATAATAAAATTTATATTTTATTATCTCAGAATTTGCCTGGATTTGGCCCTACATGCAATGGCTTTTCAGCTCATGCCCAGTAAGAGTTACATATCATTTATATTCACAGTTTGATTCCATTAATTATGCTTATCAATAACTATTAAATAGAGAATAGCTCTCCATTTAATTTAGTTAGTTGCTCTCCTTTCCCTGATTATCGGGGAAAAATGTATGTTCATGACAATCTAATACCAAAGTGATTTTGGGGAAAGGAGGGTATTGTTTCCACCCCCAGAAATTATGCAAATTATATCCTGGCCTTGAGGATATTCACTGAAGCCAAGTTCCACAAGTAAAATTCTGGTCTTTGCACATCCAGCATAAAAAGCCTCTGTAAGCTGGCAGTTCTAAGGCCATCTTGACAATATTAAAGTTCAAAACAATTTGCTGAAAGTAAGCCTGAGGATTTCTTAACAACCCAACCTCAGCAATGTGACCTGGAGCTTAATCTGAAATTCCCAGTCTATCTCAGCATCAAACTATCCTTTGAAATGAAGAGACAACAGGAGTTGACACCTTTTCAGTTTATACGATCTGTATACATGTCTGAACAGAAGGCAGAAATTCATGAGACATCATTAGACACTAGAGGAGGTTATAAAATTCCCATTGGCAAAGAATCTTTGTGGGATGAAGTAGGTTAAAGTCTTCCTTGAGGCAGGGGATGCCCCTCAAAAAGTCCCCTCCACCCTGAGAAACATCATGACCAAGCAGTGAACTCCCATCAGATGCAAGTAGACATGAGAGAATTATGCTGCCCATGGCCTTGAACACTTCTATGAAGGATCTTATCTTGTATTTGTGCTTGTATTTAGTAGAACTGTGAAAATCATAATCAAAAAAGAGGACAATATGAATACATTTCCTTCCCACTACCCTGAAGGACGGCAATGATGCAGAGGGCAAAAAAAAACAATGGAAAAAAGCTGGAAACAAAGGAAGTAAATGGTCAGGAAAGGCACAGTGACCAAACGGATAAAGAAGAGATTTATATGAAATACTTAAAAATTAACCCACAAAAGCTCATATGATAAGCACATGTTATCAGTGTCTCGATTCTACAGAAATGTGGCTGTGGCCAACCAAGGACAGTGAGGCCCCAGAATCTGAGATAAGGCACAGATTTAATATGGAAGTAGCAAGAGAGGATATGTTATCTACCTCTAAAATCTTCAAAAGTACAGAATCAAGCTTTCAGTATGCAGATGGTGGTGTGAGCCAGTTTGAGACCTCTCAAAACAAAAAATTCCTGGAAGCAGAGGGAAGATATTGGTAATGAAAGAGGTGGAGGAATTTTACTAGCCAAAGAAAAGGCTTTCTGCAACTTGGAACTCCCTTCAGGTTAACTTCCATGCCAAATATTTATTCATGCCAAGAGCTTTTCAAAGAAGTCTGCAAGTGAAATAAAAACACCTGTCATGACTTTGGGTGAACCCTTCTGGACATTTGGCAAAAAGAGATCTCCTTGCTCTGGGTATAGAATGCAACCAGCTACACACTGTAATTATCAAGTAATCTATAGTGTAGAAGACCTAGTCCATGTATACTCTCCTTCCAAAAGCTGTGACTGGCCTGGCACCTAAATGGTCTCATTAAATTCTGGAGCCTGAAGCCATTCTCTATCTTTAAGAGCATGAGAGCATGTTTTCTATTTGTATGACCTAGTTGGGAAGGCTGACTACAATAAACTGTGCAGCATCAGCTCCCAACCACACCTCGCCACTTCCACCCCCTGTGCTTTTCACAAAGGGATGGTCCCATATGGGAAGCCTACAGAGTACCCTAGTGAAAAGTCCACATAGCAGACTACCAGACCCTCCCTGAGAAAACTCAACAAGTAATAAGAAAGAAGTTTACTCTTTCTTCAACTTCCATGAGAAAACAGCTGCCTCAGTCACTCACGGCCAAAGTGATATGGCCCAATGAAGCTGGGCAGCTTCCATTACTCCAGACCATCAAACCTCCTTCCCCCCAAATCACCATAAAAGTCACTCCCACTGGCTGCAATTCCATAAGTAAGTTAATCAGCTTGCCTGTTCTTGGATTTCCTCATTTTTAAAAATGTTTATTTGTTTTACACATTCCATATTCTAGGTAAGCTTTCATTTGATGAAAGTTTTCTACAGCTTTATCAGCTAGGGCTACTAATTGCAAACAATACCAACTGTCGTCCATTTTGTGTTGCTAAACAGAATACCTAAGACTGGGTAATGTACCAAGAAAAGTGGTTTATTTAGCTCACAGTTCTGTAGGCTGGAGAGTCGAAAGGCATGGCACTGGCTTCTAGTGAGGGCTTTTGTTCTACATCATCACATGGTGGAAGGTCAAAGGGGAAGCAGCTACATGCAAGGGGGCAAAACTCAAGGGCGTCCTCACTTTATAACAACCCACTCTCGTGGGAACTAATTCATTCCTGTGAGAACTAACCCGGATGCTCAAGAGTGAGAACTCACTACTACAAGAATGGCATGAAGCCTCCCATGAAAGCAAAGCTCCCTTGATTCAAACACCTCCCACTAGGCCCCACCCCCCAATATTGGAAATCAAATTTGGCCACATTGGAAATCAAATTTCAACATATGTTGCAGAGGGGACACATTCAGACCATAGAGGAAACCTACTGAAAAAGCTTTTAAGGAATTTATTAAAAGAATCTAGTTCATAGAACCTTGTAGGAAAATCATGAATGGAAGGTACACAGCCAGGAGCAACAGCTAATATCACAGCTCAGAGATACTTGATGAAGATACCTGCAATGGAATGAATGTTTTTGTGCCTCCCCAAATTTATGTGGCGATCCTAACCCCTAATGTGATGGTATTAGAAAATAGGGCCTTAGAGAAGTAATTAGGTGGGTGGGGCTCTGATGAATGAAATTAGCACTCTTATAAAAGAGACCCCCAAGCTCTCTTATTCTCTTGGTACCATGTAAGAAGACAATGAGAAGATAATAGTCTGCAACTCAAAAGAGGGTCATTACCAGAACCTGACCATGCTAGTCCTCTAATCTTGGACTTCTTGCCTACAAAACTACGAGAAATAAATTTCAGCTGGTTATAAGTTATCAAGTCTATGGTACTTTTTAAATTATCTCAATGTTTACCACAAACCAGTGAAATGGATACTATTATGATCCTCATTTTAGAGATAATTAAACTAAGTCTTAAAGAGGCTAAATTACTGTACAAGTCCATAAAACTAACACGTAGTGGAGCTATGACTTGAAATCCAACAGAACACAATTTCAGGGAGAACATAATGACTTCAATTTTTCACTCTTTGAGGGAGAGGTGTATTTAAATCATCCGAATGAACACTTGTACTTGGAATCAGATAAACAATTCTGACTGTGAAAGAAGAGTTCAAAGAGAGGTAATAGGTAACTAGAATAAAATCTTTGAAGAATATCATAAAAACCACTTAGGAATTTTAAACCTACACTAGCCTCTGATCCTATTTTTATCATTAGTAAACTGTGACACTCATAGATAAATGAGAATAATGAACAGTACATATGATTTTCAAGGATCTTCCTTTTGACAATTTGTAAGATTCACCGGAAATAGTTTACGTGTCAAAAATGAAACAGAATTAGTCTTCTAGAAGGAAAAATCAGAGAGAAACATATCCAAACTTCAAGAATTCTTAAAATTTCCTGATCAGCCAACAATATTGTAATTTAAAAGGGAAGGAATTCAGAAAATCAACAAGCAACATAAACTTTATCACAACTAATAAGTTTTATCCCAACCTTCAAAAACTGATTTTGGTAATTTTTAAATATCTTGTAGGTAGTATTGGATATGAAATTCAGCCAAATTCATTTAGTCATTTGGAAAAATAACTACAGAGGTTTCAGTTACTAAAGTATACAGGTTTAGTCATTTGGGAAGGTAACTACAAGATTTCAACATGTCTGTAAGGGTCTATGATCTATTCTGTCTCCTAGCCAGGTTAAATAAGGGTCATCATGTGTAGAAGCTTGTCAATGAAGTAACAGGAATAACTTGAAATAGGCGGGAAAAAACTGGAAGAATCTGAGACAAAGAGTTGGATAGATGATCTCTTTCAGCCATAAGATATGAATCTCTGATTTTTATAGTACATAAAGCTTTATTGTGGTATAATTTACATATAATAAAATGTGCCCATTGTAACTGTATACATTATTTTTTAGTAAGTTTATGGTTTTAGAGCATTTTCATCATCTCAAAAAGTTTCCTCAGCCCATATGCAGTAAATTCCTGCTACCATTCCTAATTCCAAGCAACTATTGCTTTCATTTCAGTCTTTCTCTTAACACAATTTTTAAGAGTCATTCATGTACAGCATCTATCAAACAGTTTGTTCTTATTTATTGCTGAAAAGTGTTCCATTGTATGGCTATATCACATTTTGTTTATCCATCCACTAGTTGATAGACAGCTAGATTGTTTCCAGTTTTGGCTATTGGGAATAACATTGCTGTGAACATTCATTTTCTGAGTTTTTGTATAGACATATATTTATTTTCATTTCTCTTGGGTAGAATTGGGTGGAATTTCTGTGTCATATGATTCTATGATTCTAAAAGCAAAATCTAAATTGAAAAGTGATCAAAGAAAAGCTATTTTGGAAATATTAAATCAAAAAATAAAAAGTAGCCAAATTCCTGTCCTAAGCTGTCATATCATTTCAGGAGAGACCATTCTTTATTTTTATGTTTTCAGTTCTTCTCGCACAGATGGTCAGCCCAGCAGAAGTATTGCACACCTCATTGTAGATCCTTCTGTTTATCCTTTGAGAACAGCCTATTCTTTGCCACTTAGAAAACAAAAGAAAGCAAGAAGGCCAAACTCCTCAGCTCTGCTTCTTCTTTTCCTGACCTGCTTTCTCACCAGGGCTTCCTGGAATTTAGACTTATATTGTAAGTAAACAGGACACTGGTCAGCCCTTTATGAATTTGGAAAGATTTAACAAAACTGTACAAAAACTTCTCTGGCAGTTCTCTCCAACTCCCTTGATGCTTTCTCTGCTTACTTGTGTCCCTTAAATATCCATAGTTTCTGGGGAATCTATTGCCTGACTCCTCTTCTTATTCCCACAAAATGGTCTGACTTACCATTTGTTCACATATCCAGGACTCCCAAATCCACTCATCCTACTCTAAGACTTACATTTGAAGCTTCCTTTTTAATCTACTATTCAGTCACCTACTGTAACTCAGCATTCAACAACTGAATTCCTCATCTTCATCCACAGACTTGCTTCCCCTACTTGATTCCTCATTTTAGGAATTAAGATCATTTTCCACCCCAGTCTGCAGCATAAAAGTCATCCTTAACTTCTACTTCTCCCTTTAATCTTTCCCCACATATAATCAAACACTACTTCTGTGGATTCCACCCTCTAAAGGTTGTGTCTGACCCTCATCTCCCTTGCAAATGCGCATGTCTCTGTTGTGGCCCTCTCATCTCTTCCCTGGATCACCCACTCACCCTGCCGGCAGCTTGTTTTCTCCATCCTTGATATTGGCTCCAGGGTCACTTTCATAAAATGAAAGTCTCGTCATGTCTCTACCCAGTTTAGAATCCATCAGGGCCACCCAATCACTTTCAGAAAAACAGTCAGCATTTTAAACATGATGTTTGTTTGTTTGTTTGAGACGGAATCTCGCTCTGTCGCCCAGGCTGGAGTGCAGTGGCGGGATCTCGGCTCACTGCAAGCTCCACCTCCCAGGTTCACGCCATTCTCCTGCCTCAGCCTCCTGAGTAGCTGGGACTACAGGCGCCCGCCACCACGCCTGGCTAATTTTTTTGTATTTTTAATAGAGACGGGGGTTCACCGTGTTAGCCAGGATGGTCTAGATCCCCTGATCTCGTGATCTGCCCACCTCGGCCTCCCACAGTGCTGGGATTACAGGCGTGAGCCATAGCGCCCGGCCCCTTAAGCCTGGTTTCTACGTTTTGTGTAATCTGGCCACTGCCTGTATCTCTCATCTCATATTCTGCCACTCTGGAGAATCTGCCTCATAAAGAAAAACCAGATGAAGTGCAATTCCTCAAAAATCAAATGCTTGCTTCTTACATTGTGTTCTTATCTTTGTACATGCAGTTCTGTCTGCTTGGTGTGTTCATGTTTGACTTTTACCATCTTCATGTTGCAAATTAAGCTTCAGGAGGCATCCTCTGAATCTCCAGAATGTCTTAGATGCCTTTACTTTATGCTTCTAATAGTTTTCCCATATCTTACAATAACAATCACCTTGTGTTGTGATTTTGCTTAGTTGTGTGCCTCCCCATACTTGAATGTGAATTTATTTAAGGGCGTAAACAGTATTATAATAGAATGTTAATAGTACAGTTTCCAAGGTTTGAATCTTGCCTTTGCCTCTTACTATCTCCATGATCTGGGCAAGTTTTTTAAACTCTGTGTGTCAATTTCCTCATTAGAAAAATATGGAAAATAATAGTATCTACCTCATTGCATTATTGGGAAATTGAAATTAGTTAATTCATCTAATATACTTTGAAAGTTGATATTCTTCATCATCATCATCATCATGATAATGGAAGAAATGAATAAACTATTAATAGCAATCTCAAGGCAGTAATAATTAAAATAAGAGAATATAATTTTGCCCTCCCCCTTCCCCAAGGCTACAAAGACAGAAATACATAGAGCCAATGAAATTTTGAAGAGTACCCTCCATTAGCACGGGTGATACAGTGTCCAGGGGCAAGGGAAGAGACTGTTTCAAAATAAAAGGGACTGGTGATTAGTTTTACATGTTTTAGAGAGGTCAAGAAGATAGAAAATTGAGGCAATGTCATTTGGATCTGGGTACTGGGCAGTCTCTCAAAGAAGAGTACACTTCTAGAGGAATGGAAAGGACAAGAGTCACACTGCTGGAGGCGGAAAGGTGGAGGAAGTGCTGAGGAAACCAGGACATGGATACAGACCAGCTCTTCAGCAGATTTGACAGCAAAAGGGAGGGTTAAAGTACAGCAGAGGTGAAGGGGAGCAATAGAATGCTTATGGGTTTAATTTCCTAATCACACTGCTTTGCCAGTTTTTCCATTTGAGGGGATAAATGTTGCCTTTACCAGAGGAAATAAATGCCTGTCACCTTAGGGACAACTTCTCTATTTGCTAACCATCAGTGTCTTGCCAAGAGTAAAATGGATGACAACATCCTATGGGGAAATGTCTGAATTTTTTTTTTTTTCGCATTGCACCATTTACTTGAAGAAATTCATTGTTTCACTAGTCTTGCCACATTTTAAGGTGAAGAGACAGACCTGGAGGGAGAAGAACAAGGATGTCCCTCCCTTGCTAAAACATGTAAGGAATGTATTAAATGTTTGAGTCACAGATATCCATCAGGACATTAGTCACTTTTACATAGCTCATCATGATACATTGTAAGTTTAAAAATTTCAAGTAAACTGATTTCTTTTACTAAGTAGTGAATGTTAAATTTAAAAATGTACTATTTTTTCTCATTAAAAACAAATCAAACTTCTTGTACAAATAGTAAAAATAATAAAGTATAAATAACAAAAATTAAAACATGTAATCCTACCACCCACAAGAAAGTATTGTTAACAGTTTAATATATTTTCAACCAGTTTTTTCTATATATTTACATATGCACATACATGCACAAAATTTTACAAAATTAATAGAGTACTTATTATAAACTTTCTACCCTGTCTTGTATCACTTGATAGTAAACCATAGGTACTTTTCCATGTTCTTAAGTATTTACTGAAAACATAACTTACAGTAATTATATATTTCATGTATTTTATTTGATAATTTTATTTTTGTTGAACACATAGCAAGTTTTTTTTTTCATTTTCATCTTATTTTTCACTATAAATAATGTGGCAAAAAAAAAAAAAAAAAACTTGTCCAGTAGCATTTGACTCTAAGTGTGATAATTTCTTAAGAATCATTCCTAGCCAGGCATGGTGGTAGATGCCTTTAATCCCAGCTACTCAGAAGGCTGAGGCAGGAGAATCGCTGAGGCCAGGAATTTGAGGCTGCAGTATACAGTAATTGCACCTGTAAATAGCCACTGCACTCCAGCTTGGGAAACACAGTGAGGCCCCAAAATCTATAAGAAACAAAAACAAATAAGAAAAAAACAAATAACCCTATTAAAAAGTGGCCAAAGGACATGAACAGACACTTCTGAAAAGAGATATAAGGCCGGGCGCGGTGGCTCACGCTTGTAATCCTAGCACTTTGGGAGGCCGAGGCGGGTGGATCACGAGGTCAGGAGATCGAGACCACGGTGAAACCCCATCTCTACTAAAAATACAAAAAATTAGCCGGGCGTGGTGGCGGGCACCTGCAGTCCCAGCTACTCCGAGAGGCTGAGGCAGGAGAATGGTGTGAACCCGGGAGGCGGAGCTTGCAGTCAGCCGAGATTGCGCCACTGCACTCCAGCCTGGGGGACAGAGAAAGACTCCGACTCAAAAAAAAAAAAAAAAAAGAGATATAGAGGTGGCCAACAAACATTATGAAAAAAATGCTCAACATCACAAATCATCAGAGAGATGCAAGTCAAAACCACAATGAGATACCATCTTACACCAATCAGAATGACTATCAATAAAAAGTCAAAAACCAACAGACGTTGGTGAGGTTGCAGAGAAAAGGGAACACTTATACGCTGTTGGTGGAAATGCAAATTAGTTCAGCCCCTGTGGAAAGCAGTTTGGAGACTTCTCAAATAACTTAAAACTGGACTACTATTTGACCCAACAATCCCATTACTGGGTATATATCCAAAGAAATTTAAATCAATCATTCTACCAAAAAGACACACACACGCACTTGTTGATTGCAGCACTATTCACAACAGCAGAGACATGGAATCAACCCAGGAGCCCATCAATGGTGGATTGGATAAAGAAAATGTGGTACATATACATTATGGAATACAATGAAGCTATAAAAAAAGAATGAAATCATGTGCTTTGCAGCAACATGGATGCAGCTGGAGGCCATTATCTTAAGCAAGTTAACATGGAACAGAAAACCAAATACCACGTGTTCTCACTTATAAGTGAGAGCTAAACATGGGTACACATGGACATGAAGATGGGAACGGTAGACACTGGGGATTCCAAGAAGGGGAGGCAGGTAGAAGGGGAAGGGCTGAAAAACTACCTATCAGGTATTATGTTTGTTTCTTGAGTGACAGGATCATTAGAAGCCCAAACCACAGTATCACACAATATATCCTTTTAACAAACCTGGACATGTACCCCCCTGAATCTAAAATAAAAATAATTAATTTTTTTACAAAATAATTGACTTCTATAATAATTACAGTAATAAAGCACTCCTCATTAGAAAGCACACATTGCTGTATTATTTTCCATACATTAATAACAATTGACACTCCTACCACCAATGTGGGATGGGACTAAGCTCCCTACGCTCATCCTTGCCAGCATTTCTAGTATCATTTTCCATACGATCTGTGAAATATGATCCCATTTTTATTTGCATTTTCACTTACTGATGAATTTGAACTTTTTTAGTATCCATTATAGTCCATTCATATTTCTTCTTTTTATGTTGTTTGAGTATTACTTTATTGGAGCCTTGTTTTGCTTAATGATTTTTACAGCTCTCCTTGTGAGAAAAATATTAACCCTCTGCCACATTTATCTTTTCATTTTGATGCTTTTTTCCTTTCTTATATAGATAAATGTGATACTGTTAAACTTTGTATGCCAGAATGTTAATGTAGTTTAAATATTTGGCACTTCCTCATGGCTTTTATTCTTAGAGGGATTTTTAGTCTAAATCAGATGAATTTTATTCATATTTTTCTTTCAAAACATGGTTTTATATGTAACTCTTTAACCCATCTGGAGTTTACTTTGGCATATAAAATGAGGTAATGTTTTAACTTTATATGTTCCAAATATCGTCCAATCATCACAGTACAATTTTGTTAAATTATGACCCAATAATCCTCTCTACTACTAATTTGTAGGACCACCTTTATGGATAATACACTAATTCTTCTAACTACTAAGGTCTACTTCTGTATTTTCTATTCTGTTCCATTGACTTGGATACTAATAATGTAACATTTGGGTGACCAACTTTAGAGTATGCTTTGGCACCTACTAGGGTCCTAATAGCATTTTGTAATTTTATGGCTGGCTTCCTGTGCTTTTACTTCCCCAGAGAAATAATTTGTGTCCACACTGAATTCCCAAGACATATGTAGGAAATACCAATTTTTTATCTCAAATGGTCCCATCCAACTTTTCCAAGTAACTCCTTGAGTCCTGGAAAACATTCTTTCTCTGGTGATGAAGTGGTGATGGGCCCAAATATCTTACTTGAAGAGGCAACTGAAGAACAGATCTCCCTGAAGTAGGCACGTATCCTGTTGAGCACACTGATTCCCAACCTATGCATTGGAAAGATGGGGATGACTAATTTTCAAAAGCAAGGTCTCTGAGTTTTCAATAAAATAAACCAAAGGAGTTTCTTCTTAGGTTTTCAGCCCTTCAGTTATAAACCTTAATTGAATAAGAAAACTATTTTTCTTCATCAAAGTATCTAAGAAAACATATTCAGTTTGCTAACTGGTCCTATAAAATAAGTTAGCTGTTTGCACTATTATTAATTTTTTTCTTTCCAAATTTTATTTTAGGTTCAGGTGGTATATGTGCAGGTTTGTTACATGGGTAAATTGTGTGTCATAGAGTTTTGGTATATAGATTATTTCATCATCCAGATAATCAGCATATGTACTCAATGTTTAGCTCCCACTTATAAGTGAGAACACATGGTATTTGCTTTTCTGTTCCTGGGTTAACTTGCTTAGGATAATGTCCTCCAGCTGCATCCACATTGCTGCAAAAGGACATGATTTCATTCTTTTTATGGCTGCTTAGTATTCCATGATGTATATGTACCAAATTTTCCTTATTCAATCCACCACTGATAGGCACCTGGGGTGATACCATGTCTCTGCTACTATGAATAGTGGTGCAATCAACAAATGTGTGTGTTTGTATTTTTCACAGAATGATTTAAATTCCTTTGGGTATATATACAGTAATGGGATTGCTGGGTCAAATAGTAGTCCAGTTTTAAGTTATTTGAGAAATCTCCAAACTGCTTTTCACAGGGGCTGAACTAATTCACAATCCCACCAACAGTGTGTAAGCATTCCGTTTTCTCCACAACTTTGCCAGCATCTGTTATTTTTTGACATTTTTTATTAATAGCCATTCTGGTTGGTATGAGATGGTATCTCATTGTGGTTTTGATTCGCATTTCTCTAATGATTAGTGATTTTATGCCTTTTTTCATATGTTTGTTGGTCATGTGTATTGTACGTCTTCTTTTGAGAAATGTCTGTTTATTGTCCTATACTGGAAGCCCTAGCCAGAGCAATCAGGCAAGAGGAAGAAATAGAAGTCATCCAAATGAGAAGAGAAGAAGTCAAACTATTTCTCTTCAGAGATGATATGAATATATATCTAGAAAACCCCATAGTCTCTGTCCAGAGAGACTCCTAGATCTGATAAACAACTTCAGCAAAGTTTCAGGATACAAAATTAATGTATAAAAATTAGTGGTATTTCTATACACCAACTGTTACCAAACTGAGAGCCAAAGCAAGAACACAATCCAATTTACAGTGGTCACAAAAAGAAATACCTAGGAATAAAGCTAACAAGGGAGGTGAAAGATCTCTACAATGAAAACCATAAAGCTACTGAAATAAATCAGAGATGACACAAACAAATGGAAAAATATTCCATGCTCATAGAGAGAAAGAATCAATATTGTTAAAATGGCCATACTGTCCAAAGCAATTTACAGATTCTGTGCTATTCCTATGAAATTACCAATGGCATCTTTCACAGAACTAGAAGGAACTATTCTAAAATTGATACGGAACTAAAAAAGAGCCAAAAATAGCCAAAGAAATCCTAAGCAAAAAGAACAAAGCTGGAGGCATCACTATTATTTTTTAATTTATTAAGTTTCCTTCTGTAGCATAAAGAGTACAAAATACCAATTCCTACTCAATTTTCAAATTGATTCTCACAAATAAAATCTTTCTTTGGCAGGGGGAATTGTAGTTAAGAAGCTGTTTCTTCCTGGAAAAAAAGTAGGAACACAGTGGTTATTTACTAAAAATGCATAGATCTCTTAGTTTTGTGATGATCCAAAGGACAGGCCTCATCAGCTTCTTAAAGGGAGGAAAACAACTACATTTGTAGCCAATTTGTTAAAGATAATATTTCTTTCATTAGGACTTAGCACTAACAAATGCTTTTCTAGATATCAGAAAGCTGCATGCTTAAACCTTGCCAACTTCATTGGCTCATGCACAACCTTTAAAATTTCTCTCCCCTTAAATTAATCCAGTCTAAACACATCACCAACTAACCATGCCTGTGCATTTCAAATGTCAGCATTCTCACCAGCTCAGTAAAAAGTGCTTTCTTATAAGGAAAACTTAGGATCCCATATTCCACTGAGGTTGTTTCCATCTAAAAACATTAACACCACTTAACCCTGAAAATAATTCTATTGGATAGGGGAATGCCAAGATTTTGGCTTATTTGAGAGGTTGGGGCCTTTCTGTTTGAAGTCGCTCCAATAAACAATCTTGAATCCTATAAATTAAAAAATAAAAATACGATAGTACTTAATTGAACTGAATGAGGTTCTCTTTTATTTGCAAAAGAATTAGAGAGAAATTGGTTTACTTTATTCTAAAATAACAGGCTATGGAAAATAAAGTTCCCTCTGTCTTCAGATTTTCAATTTTTACATTTATAACATGAGAGACCTTGAAGCCATATTCAACATTTCTTTATCTCCATGTTTAATGCCTTAGGTTAATCAGTTCACAATTTTAAAGCTCATGTCACCTATCCAAATCTTCTGGGAAGTCAACTGTGATTTGGAATTTGTTTGAATTGACTTTGACTTTAATTCATAATAAACTTCACTATAGTTTCTTCTCAAGTAACACTGAGGCAAGAGGTTTACATAAGCATTTATAAAGTATGGTAACCTAAAAAATATAAGCATTACAGAAGACAGGCCAGCTAAATGTTGAATAATCAGTTATTAGAATGAGTAGTGTAGACACACTAGCTAAAGGGAGATCTGATGCCCAGGGTAACAGGCAAACAGGCAACAACAGATGTGTATAGTGATGGGGAGAGGAGAGCAAGGAGGGAAGAGTATGTTAAAAAATCATTTTTATAAATGATTGACAGATATCCATATATATATATAAAAAATGTAAATTTTATAGAGTATTCAGTGCTTGTTTGGTCCCATAATTAGTCCTTAAAACAATCCTAAAATTTAGACACTACTGTCCTCAAAATAATCAGCTCTGGTGTTCAATTTAATGACCGAGCATTATTCAGCACCTATGGGAATAGGGTCTAAGTTCCTGCCAATTACCACCTCTCTGAGGGACAGTGAGCAAAACACTCTGCAGTATTCCAGTATTAAGCACCCCATGGCTTAAAATGAGCACAATAATGTTTTCCATCAATGCTTTCTAATCGAACATTATGTTGACTTTTGTAGAGCCACCAATATTGAAGTAAAACCTTCAAAGATTAATTTCCTAGATTTTATCTTAAAATTTAAAAAAAAACCCTGCTGTCTTTAAAATAAAGTTATTCTGTTTCCTAAATGTGTTATGTTATACTTAATGACCCAATATCAAGAGAGAACACTCGTGGATTGAGGTGGTCTGTCCTTACTCTGACTTCCTGTCAGAGGATAGAATAAGTCTTCTCATGAGTTGTAAGACAGTATCACCCAAAACTTCTATGATATTTACAGTGGCTGGTATGTAGTCAGAAATTTCCAAATGATATGGTTCGGACTTGTGTCCCTGCCCAAAACTCTTGTCAAATTGTAATCTCCAGTGTTGGAGATGGGAGCCTGGTGGAAGATGACTGAATCATGGGAGTAGACTTTTCCCTTGGTACTGTGTTACAATAGTGAATAAGTTCTCATAAGATCTGGTTGTTTAAAAGTGTGTGGCACTTACTCTCACCTCTCTCTTCATCCTGCTCTGGCCATGTGAAGTGCTCACTCCCCCTTTGCCTTCTGCCATGTTTGTAAGTTTCTTGAGGCCTCCCCAGAAGCAAAGCAGATGCCAGCATTGTGCTTCCTATATAGCCTGTGGGACCATGAGCCAATTAAACCTCTTTTCTTTATAAATTACCCAGTCTCAGGTCTTTCTTTGTAGCAGTGCGAGAACACTAATATAAAATTGGTACCAGGAGTAGGGTATTGAAATAAAGATAACTGAAAATGTTGAAGTGGCTTTGGAACAGGGTAACAAGCAGGGGTTGGAAGAGTTTGGAGGGCCTGGAAGAAGACAGGAAGACAAGGAAAAATTTGAGACTCCCTAGATATTAGTCAAATGGTTGTGCCTGAACTGCTGATAGTAATATGGACAATAAAGTCTAGGCTGAGGAGGTCTCAGATGGAAATGAGAAACTTATTGGGAACTAGAGCAAAGGTCATTTCTGTTATGCCCTAGCAAAGAGGTTGGCTGCATTGTGCCCCTGCTCTAGGAATCTGTGGAACTTTGAACTTGAGAGTGATGATTTAGGGTATCTCGCAAAAGACATTTCTAAGTGCCAAAGCATTAAAGCCATGGCCTGGCTGCTTCTAACATCCTATGTTCAAACATATGTGTGAGCAAAGAAAGGACTTAAAACTGTAACTTCTATTTAAAGGGGAAGCAAAGCATAAAAGTTTTAAAAAAATTGCAGCCTGGCCATGTGGTAAAAAAGAAAAGCCCATTTGCAGGGGAACAATTCAAGCAGGTTGCAGAAATTTGAACAACTACAAGGAAGACAAATGCTAACAGCAAAGGCAATTGGGAAGGGACCTCAAAAGCATTTCAGAGACATTCACAGTAGGTCTCCCATCACAGGCCCAGAGGCCTAGGAGGGAAGAGTGGTTTTGTGGGGTAGATCCAGGGCCCCGCTGCCCTGTGAAGCCTTGGGACTCTGCTCTCTGCATCCCAGCTTCTCCAGCTCCCGCAGTTGCTAAAGGGGCCCCAGATACAGCTCAGGCCACTGCATCAGAGGGTGCAAGCCATAAACCTTGGCAGTTTCCACATAGTATTAAGCCAGTCGGTGTGGAGAGTGTAAGAGCTGAGAATTAGGAGCCTCTGCCTAAATTTCAGAGGATGTATAGAAAAGCCTGCATGTCCAGGCAGAAGTCTGCTGCAGGGGCAGAGCCCTCACGGACAACCTCTACTAGGACAGTGCAGGGGGGAAATGGGAGGTTGGAGACCCCACAGAGACTCCCCACTGGGGCACTGCCTGGTACAGCTGTGAGAAGAGGGCCACAGTCCTCCAAACCCCAGAATGGTAGATCTGACAGGTTGTACCATGCATCTGGAAAAGAATGGAAAGAGAGAGAAAAAATGTTCTACACACTTTTAAACAACCAGTTCATGAGAATTCATTCACTGTTGTGACACAGTAGCAAGGGGGAAAATCTGCCCCCATGTTCCAGTCACCTTCCACCAGGCCCCATCTCCAACATGCACTCAGCACCAGCCCATGAAAGCAGCCACTTGGGGCCGTACCCTGCAAACTCTCAGAGGTGGAGCTTTCCAAGGCCTTGGGAGCCCACCACCCGCTCCAGTGTGCCCTGAATGTGAGACATGATGTCAAAGGAGATGATTTTGGAGCTCTAAGATTTAATGACTGCCCTGCTGAGTATCAGACCTGAATAGGGCCTGTAGCCCCTTTCTCTTGGCTTATTTCTATTTTTTCGGAATGGGAGTATATACCCAATATCTATATCCTCATTATGTCTTGGAAGTAACTAACTTGTTTTTTATTTTACAGGCTCATAGATAGAAGGGACTTGTCTTGTCTAGATGAGACTTTGGACTGTAACTTCTGAGTTAATGCTGGAATGAGTTAAGACTTTGGGGAGCTGTTGAGAAGACATGATTGTGTTTTGAAATATGAGGACGTGAGATTTGGGAAGAGCCAGGGGCAGAATATGTTTTGGATCTGTATCTCCACCCAAATCTCATGTCAAATTGTAATCCCCAGTGTTGGAGATGGGGCCTGGTGGATGGTGACTGGATCATGGGGGTGGATTTTCCCCCTTCCTACTGTGTCACAACAGCGAGTGAGTTCTCATGAACTGGTTGTTTGAGTGTGTAGAACCTTTCTTTTCTCTCTCTTTTTCCTGCTCCAGCCATGTGAAGCGCTCACTACCCCTTTGCCTTTTGCCACATTTCTAAGGCTCCTGAGGTCTCCCCAGAAGCCAAGCAGATGCTAGCATCTGCATAATTGTGAGCCAATTAAACCTCTTTTCTGTATAAATTTCCCAGTCTCCAGTATTTCTTTATAGCAGTGCAAGACTGGAATAATACGCCAAGTCTCCCAAGAAATAAGATCCAGAAATAAATAGACTAAAAGCAGACTGAGAGGTGATCCAGATTTTAGAGTTCTCACAGGTGGACTTTAAAATAAATGCGATTAATATCTTTAAGAAAATGGATGACAAATTGAAACTTTAATCAGAAAGTTGAGCTATAAGAAAAAATAAAATAGAAATTATCAAATATAAAAATAACTAGATTAGTAATGTAGTAAATAAGTTTAATTTACAGAATGGCTGTCACTGGAGCAAGAATTAGTGAGCTAGAAGACAGATCAGTAAAAAAAATTCTAAACTAAAACATAAAGTATATGTAGAACATGCAGAATAGAATGTGACATGTATAAGTTATAGTGAATATGTGAACGCATGTGTCATTTAGTCCTTGAGGGAAACAAGAGATAAAATTGAGCAGAAATATTATTTAAAGGGTAATTATCTATCAGTACTTCTTGGCCTTTTGGCTAAAATCAAGTAAAGAGTAATTATTCTTATCTGGATTAACCAAGATAAAAAGAGAGAAGATTCAAATTACAAAAATCAGAAATGAAAGAGGGATATTACTATAGACCTTCAGGGAAAAAAAACAGGATTATATGGGAATGTTACAAAGAACTGTATGCTGACAAATTAGATAGATGAAATGGATGAATTCCTAGAAAGACATAAATTTCCAAAACTAACAGAAGAAGTAGAAAATCTGAGTAGATGTGTAACAAGTAGAGAAATTTAATTATTAATTTTAAAACTTCTCAGGAAGAAAATCTTAGGCCCTAAATAGCTTCCTTGGTAAATTCAATCAAACATTTTAAAAAGAATTAATAACAATTTTTCACAAACACGTCCATGAAATAGAAGGGGAAGGAACAATTCCAAACTCATTGTATGAGACCAGTATATCACCCTGATGCCAAAAAGACAAAAATATAACAAGAAAAAAAAAGCTGCAGACCATTCACCCTTATGAATATGTATGGAAAAATTCTGGCAAACTGAATCTAGCTAACTATAAAATGATTTATACACCATGATCAAGTGAGATTTATTCCAGGAGTGCAAAGTTGATTTAATATTCAAAATTAATATAATTCACCACATTAATAAAATAAGATACAAAAACTATGTGATCAGGTACATAAAAGGAATTAAACAAAATCCAACACAGTTTCTGATTTTAAAAAAAATTCAGCAAACTAAGAATAGAAGGAAACTTCTTCAATATGATACAGGGCATCTGCAAAAACTTACAGCTAACATCATCTGTATGGTAAAAGACTAAGCGCTTTCCCTCTAAGATAAAAAAATAAAACAGGGATATTTGTTCTCACCACTCCTATTCAATGTTATAGTAGAGATTATAACTAGGACAATTTGACCAAATAGAAAAATAAAAGGTGGATTTTATTTCCAGATTTCCAAATTGGAATAGAATAAAACTATTTTTATTCACAGAAGAAAAAGCGATATAAATAAAATCCCAAGTAATTCATTAAGTGATGAAAACTGAGAATTTTCCAAAGCTAATGACAGACATAAGCTGTAGATTCAAGAAGTGCAAGAAACCCAAAGCAAGATAAATAAAAAATAAACTACACCTAGGCAATGGTTTTTCAGTATAAAACAGCTAAAAACCAAAGACAGAAAAATATATTTAGTAAACCATATTAAAAAGACATTTAATATTTAATGAGCAACATTAAGACTGACATTTCACTTCTCAGCAGAAAGGATGAAAACCATAATAAAATGCAATCATAGCCTTAAAATGCAAAAGAAAAAACTGTCTAGATCTCTATACCCTGCAAAGATAGCTGTTTAAATGAATGTGAAATAAAGATATTTCCAGACAAACAAAAACTGAAGAAACTATTTACTAGAAGATCTAAAGAAAAAAAATCATAAATGAAATTCTCAAGCAAAAGGAAAATTATATTATATGGAACATGTAAATGCAGTAAGGAACGAAAAACAATGGAAAGTGTTAATATGTACTTACCCTTTGGTAAATATGTGCTTACCAAAAAGGTAACTCTATGAACCAGTAATTCCATTCTTAAGTATAATGACCCTCAATATGCATTCTAATATGCACCAAAAATCACATATAAAAATTTAAAGAGTAACACGATCAAAAACAGGCAAATACTGAAAAAATCAAATGTCTATCAACAGAACAAATAAATACATTGCAAATACTCATATAGTGGAATACTATTCAGCAATGAGAAAAATAAGCAACTCCTACCCACAATAATATGGATAAATCCTTAAAATATAAAAAAGTACATACTCTATGTCTCCATTTGTATAAATCTCCAAAATATGTGAAACTAATCAATGGTGTTACATACCAGAATAGTGGTTACCTTATCAGGAGGGGGCAAGATGGGATTCCAATGATCAGCTTCTTGATACAAGGAGTGATTATGCAGGTATATGCACTTTGTGGAAACTCATCCAGCCATATATTTTTAAACTGTGCACTTTATCTGTTATACTTCAACAAAATGTTTACTTTGAAAGTACCAGCATAGTGGTCATTTGCAATGATATATTATTCACTTCACGAATTTACAGATAGAAGGTTTCCAGTAGTTCTTGCAAGCCCTTAAGTGGTGGCTTTATGTTATCCCCTTGGTAGATCCCCTTGCAAGTGACCCTTAAATGATCTGAGACTATTAGATCTTGAACCCTACTTCAAATGCCTGTTTGAGAGTAAAGAGCCCAGTAACATCTTCAGGAATAGTATTCAGCCCTGCTCAAGGTATTCACATTTCGGAAATATCCAAATGGTAATTTTTCACAAATATTTAATGTAATAATCTTGATTGCACCATATTGCCAGGGACAAGAAATAATGATCTTTCTTATTAAAATTGTGAAATAGGGGCCAGGCCCAGTGGCTCATGTTTATAATTCCAGCACTCTGGAAGGTCAAGGAGGGAAGATTACTTGAGGCCAGGAGTTTGAGACCAGCCTGGACAACATAGGAAGACCCTGTCTCTACAAAAAAAAAAAAAATTACCTGGACCTGATTGTGTACACCTGTAGTCCCAGCTACTCAGGAGGCTGAGATAGGAGGATTGCCTGAGCCCAGGAGTTTGAGGCTATAATGAACTATGTCCACACTACTGCACTTCATCTTGAACAAAAGAGCAGAAACTGTCTCAAAACAACAAAAAATGTGAAACATGGCTATATGTTTATGTGTATTGTCTTTAGAAAGAAATTGGGTGTCATTGAGAATGACTAACATTGATTGCACATGGATGTGGCTAATATTTATGCCAAAATAAGTTATTGCTCACTGTCTTCATGATTTGTGTTTTGTCTGCAATAGACAGGGTGGTTCCTCACACCCCAGGGTTTTGCATGTAAGTGCAGGCCCCTGTAATCTTCCATCACAGAGACCCATTATTGGACTTTCCATTTGGAATTATTTTGTCCACACCCAAATTCATACTGAAGGGAAGAAAAGCAGGGAGGAAAGGAGGAGAAAGAGAATTCCATTGCTTATAGGACTATTTTTGTAGTTAATCAGGTGTGTTGCACAGGCAGAAACCAGGAAACA
The DNA here is from genome assembly GCF_009828535.3 of Hylobates moloch. NCBI lineage: Eukaryota > Metazoa > Chordata > Mammalia > Primates > Hylobatidae > Hylobates > Hylobates moloch. The sequence goes on along the minus strand of NW_026652277.1, from coordinate 88,875,747 downwards.
TGCCAAAGCCATTTGCTATGCCTCAGATAATCCCCTTGCTTTTGTGGTTGGGTATGATACATATCATCATCTTCAAGCTTGTTTGTTTTGGCTGCAGAAAACAAGTTCACACTCTTGCAGGAAAGTAAGTGAAAGAAAAAAAAATCATCCTTTTTCCAATTTCAGAAGAGAGCCAAACACTTGGCTGCGACTCTTTGAAATTTTCTGGCTAGGGCTCCATCTTACGGCCTCAATTGTGTAGGCAGAATTAGAGGCTGATAAACCTGCCACACAGTCAGGGGATCCACATCCCGAGTATCTTCTGTTTCTCTGAGCCAATATCAGGCCCTCCTTTCTGTGTACAAGAAAACTTTTGGGAGTGATAGATATGTTCATTATCTTAACTGTAGTGATGGTTTCCCAAGTATGCATGTATGTTAAAGCTTTTCAAATTGACACTTTGAATATATACAGTTTGCTGTATGTCAATTATACCTCAATAAACTTGTTTAAACAAAATGTATAGACCTACATCACTAAAAACCCTCCTTGCCGTGTCACGTAGCCATGTGAATTTGCAAGAGAAGAGCATTATTACTCTAATAGAGTACAGAATATATGAAGAAAATAGCAGAGCACAAATAGAAAGGATATGTAGATATCCTTCAATGCCCAGTTTAGGAATTCACACTTAACTGGGTAGACAATAAGTAGCCTACAAAAGGACTTTTTTTCTTTGCAAAAGAGTGTATGGTCAGAATTACAGTTGATGAAGCTAAATTTGGTAAATTTGGCAAAAGCGTTTCAAGATGTGATGGAGAAGACTAAAAGTGTGAAGATTTTTTCAGAGGTTAATTAATTAAATAAAAGTTGAACCAAAGTCCTGCTTGTAAGATTTGCAAAGAGAAAATAGGGATAAGTACTGTTGCAGAAGTAGAAGAAGTGAGAAAGAAGGCAGGTTTTGAAGCCGCATGGTCAGAATGGAAGTGCTTTTAACAGAAAGGCTCATAAGAAGTTGATTTAGAAACAGGCAGTATTAATCGGTTTAACTTCACAGAAACACTTCATTTATTTAGCAATGATTTGGATTTACATCATTATGGTTTATATTAAGATAGCTTAGATGATAATTCACTAGTAGATCTGTGAAAGAAAGGCATGTTTCCCACTTCTCAGAAATATGATTTATACCCACTGTCTTAAATATGTTCTCTATGTGCATTATTTTAGGATTACCCAGGACTTCTGTTACTCCAAATTCCTATTTTTGCTATCCATTCCACTTTTTAAAATCTGAGCTGCCAACTATGCATGAAGTGTCTATTGAAAAGTTTATAGCTTCAATGGGAGATTAAAAAGACTGGAGTACTTTCCGAGCAGAAAGACTTCATATCCTGCCAGAAAAGATCATATCCAAATCCAACATATGTCATTGTAAAATGGATTTTAAAAATAAAACTCTATCATCCACCCTCAGGGATAAGAAAGTGTATTCTATTTATGAAATAAAGAACAATATGTTATCTTTAAGGGAGATTAGGAAATGTAAAAAGAGCTTTTAGAAATTACAAATATGATAGCAAACATAAAAATTTAAACATAAAATGAAAGATAAAAATTTTTTTTAAATCAAACAAAAGGATAGACAAAGAGAAAGAAGAAATGACATTGAAGAATCTAGGATGTCAGAATCTATTCGGATGTCAGAACTGATGAAAAAAATCATAAAAGAGAATTTTGCAAAACTATAAAGCACAAGGTTCCCAACTGAAAATACTCAGGACAATGAAGATTTTTAAATATCCATTCTAAAATCTCTCACCATAAATTTTTACAGGAAAAGAGATGATTTTAAAAGTTGTCGGAAAACAAAAGTAGGTCACAAGCAAGGAACTGAGAATAAGAGTGTTAACTGGAGCTCTTAACAGCAATGTTAATTAGAAAATAATAGAGTGACACTTTCAAAATTCTTAGGAAAAATATTTTCAACTTAGAAGTGTATGTCTCATCAAGCTATCAATATAGCGTGTGGATAGAATGGAAACAATTTCAGACATTCATGGTTTCTCATTATTAATTTCCCGTGCACTTATTGCACTATTTTTCAGGAATCTATTGGAGAATGTTCTTCACCACAATGCGGGCGGGGAGGGGAGCGAAAAACAAAACAAAACAAAAAAACAAGAAAAAGACATGGAACTGGAAATGAGAACCTAAACACAGGAGCAAGGCAAAGAGAATCCCTAGAACTTCTACAGAAAGTCCCAGGATGAGAGCTATTTTTTTTTTTCTTTTTTATTATACTTTAGGGTTTTAGGGTACATGTGCACAATGTGACAATGTGCAGGTTTGTTACATATGTATCCATGTGCCATGTTGATTTCCTGCACCCATTAACTCGTCCTTTAGCATTAGGTGTATCTCCTAATGCTGTCCCTCCCCCCTCCCCCCACCCCACAACAGTCCCCGGAGTGTGATGTTCCCCTTCCTGTGTCCATGAGTTCTCATTGTTCAATTCCCACCTATGAGTGAGAACATGCGGTGTTTGGTTTTTTGTCCTTGCGATAGTTTACTGAGAATGATGTTTTCCAGTTTCATCCATGTCCCTACAAAGGACACGAACTCATCATTTTTTATGGCTGCATAGTATTCCATGGTGTATATGTGCCACATTTTCTTAATCCAGTCTATCGTTGTTGGACATTTGGGTTGGTTCCAACTCTTTGCTATTGTGAATAGTGCCGCAATAAACATACGTGTGCATGTGTCTTTATAGCAGCATGATTTATAGTCCTTTGGGTATATACCCAGTAATGGGATGGCTGGGTCTGGCCAGAGCAATCAGGCAGGAGAAGGAAATAAAGGGTATTCAATTAGGAAAAGAGGAAGTCAAATTGTCCCTGTTTGCAGATGACATGATTGTATATCTAGAAAACCCCATTGTCTCAGCCCGAAATCTCCTTAAGCTGATTAGCAACTTCAGCAAAGTCTCAGGATACAAAATTAATGTACAAAAATCACAAGCATTCTTGTACACCAATAACAGACAAACAGAGAGCCAAATCATGAGCGAACTCCCATTCACAATTGCTTCAAAGAGAATAAAATACCTAGGAATCCAACTTACAAGGGATGTGAAGGACCTCTTCAAGGAGAACTACAAACCACTGCTCAATGAAATAAAAGAGGATACAAACAAATGGAAGAACATTCCATGCTCATGGGTTGGAAGAATCAATATCGTGAAAATGGCCATACTGCCCAAGGTCATTTATAGATTCAATGCCATCCCCATCAAGCTACCAATGACTTTCTTCACAGAATTGGAAAAAACTACTTTAAAGTTCATATGGAACCAAAAAACAGCCCGCATCGCCAAGTCAATCCTAAGCCAAAAGAACAAAGCTGGAGGCATCACGCTACCTGACTTCAAACTATACTACAAGGCTACAGTAACCAAAACAGCATGGTACTGGTACCACAACAGAGACATAGATCAATGGAACAGAACAGAGCCCTCAGAAATGATGCCGCATAGCTACAACTATCTGATCTTTGACAAACCTGACAAAAACAAGAAATGGGGAAAGGATTCCCTATTTAATAAATGGTGCTGGGAAAACTGGCTAGCCATATGTAGAAAGCTGAAACTGGATCCCTTCCTTACACCTTATACAAAAATTAATTCAAGATGGATTAAAGACTTATATGTTAGACCTAAAACCATTAAAATCCTACAAGAAAACCTAGGCAATACCATTCAGGACATAGGCGTGGGCAAGGACTTCATGTCTAAAACACCAAAAGCAATGGCAACAAAAGCCAAAATCGACAAATGGGATCTCATTAAACTAAAGAGCTTCTGCACAGCAAAAGAAACTATCATCAGAGTGAACAGGCAACCTACAGAATGGGAGAAAATTTTTGCAACCTACTCATCTGACAAAGGGCTAATATCCAGAATCTACAATGAACTCAAACAAATTTACAAGAAAAAAACAAACAACCCCATCAAAAAGTGGGCAGAGGACATGAACAGACACTTCTCAAAAGAAGACATTTATGCAGCGGAAAAACACATGAAGAAATGCTCATCATCACTGGCCATCAGAGAAATGCAAATCAAAACCACAGTGAGATACCATCTTACACCAGTTAGAATGGCCATCATTAAAAAATCAGGAAACAACAGGTGCTGGAGAGGATGTGGAGAAATAGGAACACTTTTACACTGTTGGTGGGACTGTAAACTAGTTCAACCATTGTGGAAGTCAGTGTGGCGATTCCTCAGGGATCTCGAACTAGGATGAGAGCTATTATCCCGCATAGCAAATCTAGACTGGAGAAAGAATATAAAGGGCAGCAGAAGGAATGTCTCCAGGGGAAAAAAAAAAAAAAAAAAAGAAACACAGGAGTTAAAGATTACTTGAGCAGTTTTACCAAATAGGAAACTTTAAAAATAAGTAATCTGCAGAACAATTGAATGATGTGATGAGACTTAGTCATAGATTCAAGGAAAACTAAGCAAATGAAAGAACTGAGACAATTAACTCCAGGAAATACAAACAACAGTGAAAGAAAGAGAACAGAAATGTATATTACTTGGCTGATTAGTGAACAATATTTACCATTATAATAATAATGAAAATACTTAATTAAAATTTGTGATATAACTATTCTGGAAAAAGTGAGGTGCAACAGAGTAAAAAATCCTTATATGCCACATAAGAAGTCAATAGATAATGTCTAAAAGTGCTGAATCAGTAAAAAACACTATGCATACACAGTCATGCACGCAAAACCATGTTTCAGTCAACAATGGACCACACATACAACACTAGTCCCATAAGATAATAATACCATACCTTAACTGTACCTTTTTTATGTTTAAATATGTTTAAACACAAAAATACTTACCATTGTGTTATAACTGCCTACAGTATTCAGTACAATAACACTCTGCACAGGTTTGCAGCCTGGGAGCAATAGCCTTATACCATATAGCCTAGTTGTGTAGTAGGCTATACCATCTAGGTTTGTGTAAGTACACTCTATAATGTTTCCACAAAGAAGAAATCACCTAACAATGCATTTCTCAGAATATATCCCCATTGTTGAGCAATGCATGACTACATGTTATTTTATTTATAATTATGGAGGTAATTTCTTGAAGAAGCAGCTGAAAGAATGAATAGCTGTTTCTTGAAAGTGGAATAGGATGAAAAAATAATTTAGTAGGAATATACTTTTTTCATTGTAAGTCTTTTAGCACTATTTAAATGTTGAAATTATCTTTATCTGATGCCTTCATTGTGTCTGAACTCTTCTGCAAATGGCGGCATGGCAAGTCATTCTCCCTTCAAACTGTAGGAACCATATTTTCTTTCCAACTTTTAGCAAATGAAAACTGAAGGGTCTTGCCTTTCTCACTGGCCACAAAAGTCCAGTTTGCAAATTCAGAATTTTTTCCTAAGTGCTTTTCAGGGTTTTTGCCCAATATATGTTCTGGTCTTTTATCACTTTATCTTGAAATAATAAAGACTGTAAAAATTGTGTTTAAACTTTTCCTATGTGATAATTGTCACACTTGAAGCATACAAGGAATACTCCATTGAAGAAGTGATATAATTATATTGAGCACTAATGCATCAAAAGCAAGATTTATTTGAGGTGTAGGCAACCTTCACTAACTATGAAAACATTACATTTAGGGACTTGGGATTTTGTTTTGCTTTTGTTTGGTTTGGTTTTCCAGTTTTAACCAACTAAAATTTCTAGAGTTGTCTCAGCTTGAGGCCATCTTATCCTCACAATTACTAATTCACACAACATAAGATAACTGAAATTATCTCTTACTAAAAATGTTTAACTATAACATTACCTTTAAAAAAACTCACCTACGTATCACTTGAAATTTTTTGTAATTCTTTGATGGTTCACATCTTGCCTAAACCCATATTAGCCAATACTGTTCACCAGTAGTATTTCTACAATGACAGACATAACACAATTTATATTCAACTCTAACGAAGTGCTCAATTGGAAGTTTCAACTGAGGCACGGGCAATAAATAACAGATACCAAAATGAGTTATGAAATAAACTAATTTGGAGAAATTAAAAGTAGGTGAATTGTGTCTCCTGTGCCAAAAAATACGTGTGTGTGTGTGTGTGTGTGTGTAAAAGTTCTAACCCCCAGTACTTGAGAATATGACCTTGTTTGGGTATAGGGCCATTGCAAATATAGTTAAGGTGAGGTTATACAGAAGCTGGATGGGACACTAATTTAATCTGACTGGTGTTTTTATAAGATGTCCATCTGAAGACAAAAGGCATACAGGGAGAATCCCGTGTGAAGGCAGAGGACTGGAGGGATGCCTCTGCAGGCCAAGAAATGACAAGGATTGCCAGCAAACAACCAGGGGCTGGGAAGCGGCAACTCCTCTACAGGTTTCTGAGGGAGCAGGGCCTTGCCAACACCTTGATTTGGGGCTTTTAGCCACCATAACTGTGAGACAATAAATGTCCATTGTTTTAAGTCACCCACTTTGTGGTAATTCATTATGGCAGCTCTAGAAAACGAATGTAAGGGTAAAAAGGTAAAGAGATGGAGTTTAAGAGAGGTTTTTTATTTTAGTTTTTATCTTTTGAGATAGAGATTTCTTTTAAAAGGGCTGCTAGTGTACCATAAGTCAGTGAGAGATGTGGGATATGCTTTTCCCCACAGGTAGAGAGACTTCAAAGAGACCAATCAGAGGCCTTGGTATGTGTTTCCTTGGATCTGGGTGAGTTGCAATGGGTTGCTGTATGGTACATAAAAATACGTACAGAATCTGAAAGCAAATGACTACTATCAGCCAGGGAAGTAAGTCAAAAAGAGTAGAATATACTTAAAACCAGTTAAATTTTCACTGACAGCAGAGGCAACGATTCTGAGTATCTCATGAACAAAATGTGGGTTATGACAGAGAAAGAACAAATATGGAGCCGTTTTGAGTTCTGCCAAAGACGAATGACCGGAAAGGTAACGGAATCCAAATAGAAAGAGACCGTCCCACAGACCACCAGAAAACCAAAGCATGAGAACAGAGTGGCCCACTGAAGCAAAATGCACTGACTAAGACCCAAGAAGAGCAGATAAACATTTTTAGTGGGCCCTCAGAAGAACTTGCCAAAGGTCCCTCAAGAGAAAGAGTCCATTTTAAACTCCTACTAGACTCAGAATAAAATCATCTCATTACACTGACAGTCAAGGAGGGACTAACGTATGTCCTCTCTCTCCTTCCCCCTATCCTTTTGATGGTCATTAACAAATTAGGAGAGAAGAAGTAAGGGTAGGAGAAGCACCATGAAGCACTTCCACAGCCTGTGGGATGCAAGAGGGACTGTCAAGAGAAGATTTAACTTAAAATCAATTTCAGACAGGACCTCTGTCTATGATATGATAGCCTGTGCCAGACCAAGTAACTCACATTAAAACAACTGAGAAGATGCCAAAGTATGAAATATATATGTTTGGAGGCATCACAGAGATACCAAGGCCACCAGGACACGAGGGGCCAAGATCCTATAGCAATGGGCAACACACTGAAGTGACTAAAATTCTAAACTTTTTCCCGTATTTTCTGCTAAGTAAAATGACCAAAAAACTGAAATGGGAAATAGAGCTTCCCACAGTATATAATGCTGAGGACACAAAAGTTGGAGCTCGAGGCTGCCAATGCAGGAGAATTTGAAATAAAAGTTCCAGCAAGATGGAAATAACAATGCCTGACATTTTGTGCCTCTTCTGCAGCATTTGTCAGTTCCTAAGTGACGTGTAAGATCCTGTCAATTCCTCAGTGATCTCCAGAATTTTTGTTAAAATCTCTGAAGGACTACATTTTAAGACTACATCCTAACTGTAAATGCATGAGGCTATATAAGAGCTTAAACCCAGACTTGAATTAGCTCCATCTTTGTACAAAGATGACCTTTCATTATTCTATCTGGCAGAGCTGAAATTAATCCTCTCAGGAATGAGATAGTGGTCTCCAGAACTTCTTAATTTTTTCATACACAAACACACAAAATTAGGTGTTCAATAAATAATTACCAGAAATACCTAAAATTGGGGCCAAATAAGAAAATGAACAATAGAAATAGGGCCGAAAATGAATTATATATTAGATTATCAGACATAGATTTGAAAATAACTCTAATTCATTGGAAAATAAATGACAAGACAAAGAATTTTGCCATAAAATTGGAACTATTAAAAAAATCCAGTGGAAATCCTCCACTTCAATGACAAATTAATAACAAAATTAACTGATGGGTTTAAACGCAGACTGGAATAAACTGTGAGAAAACAGGAGATAGAACAATTCCACAGAAACTATGCAAATTGGCATATGGAGAGGAAAAGAGAATAGAAAATACAGATATATTTGGACATGGTGAAAAGGCCTAACACATGTGCAAATGGAATTTTAGGAGAAGAAAAATCAAATAGAGCAGAAGTAATATTTGAAGAAATGATAGCTAATTTTCCAAAACCTGATGAAAGTCACTAAGTAACAGCATGCATGAAATGCTCCACAAACTCAAAACAGAACACAAAGGAAACAATATTCAGGTGCCTCATAGCAAAACTGCCAAAAAAAGAAATCTTAGAAGTAGCCATACATTTTTTGCAAAACAAAAAAAAAAGATTGCCTCCAAAAAACAGCAAGACTTAAAATTGACTCCTAAACAAAATGATGAAAGCCAGAAAATAATGGAATCATAACTTCCAAGGGATGAAAGAAAATAGTTATCAATTTTAAATTCTACACATTTGAAAATATGCCCTTCAAATATTATGACAAAACAAAACAAAGCAAAAAAAGGGAATAAATAAATTAGTATGTCAGTAGAAAGCAATAATATAATAATGTTGTATGGGATTTAAACTGTATGTAGAATTTAAATAACAACGAAAAAGCAGCAATAACTTAAAAGGCGGTGGGTGGTACATGAATGTCTAAGATTTAACATTATAAATCTGGTAAAAGCACTCACTTGTATTAGATTCTAGAAAATTAATTAAAAATGTGTTTTAAATCAGGGTTAAAAACTAAAAGAATATATTACTAAATACACAAAACTAAAAAGGAGAAATATGAAATTTTAAATAAACTTTGATTCATTAAGCACTAAATAAAACATTGGTCAATGAAGAAATCACAGTGGAAATTACAAAACACTTAGAACTAAATGGTACTGGAAATTCATCATACCAAGACTTGTGATCTGTACCTAAAGCCTTGCTTAGTAGGAGATTAATATACTTGAAAAGGGGAAAAGGCAAAAAAAAAAAAAGTTATCTACTACTCATTTCAAAAAGTTAAAAGAAAATAAATAAATCCAAAGAACTGTAAACTAGTTCAACCATTGTGGAAGTCAGTGTGGCAATTCTTCAGGGATCTAGAACTAGAAATACCATTTGACCCAGCCATCCCATTACTGGGTATATACCCAAAGGACTATAAATCATGCTGCTATAAAGACACATGCACACGTATGTTTATTGTGGCACTGTTCACAATAGCAAAGACTTGGAACCAACCCAAATGTCCAACAATGATAGACTGGATTAAGAAAATGTGGCACATATACACCATGGAATACTATGCAGCCATAAAAAATGATGAGTTCATGTCCTTTGTAGGGACATGGATGAAGCTGGAAACCATCATTCTCAGCAAACTATCGCAAGGACAAAAAACCAAACACCGCATGTTCTCATTCATAGGTGGGAATTGAACAATGAGAACACGTGGACACAGGAAGGGGAACATCACACACCAGGGACTGTTGTGGGTTGGGGAGGGGGAGGGATAGCATTAGGAGATATACCTAATGCTAAATGACGAGTTAATGGGTGCAGCAAACCAACATGGCACATGGATACATATGTAACAAACCTGCATGCTGTGCACATGTACCCTAAAACTTAAAGTATATTAATAATAAAAAAAAAGAAAGTAAAAGGGAGAAAATAAAAAGAGGAGAAATTAATAAAATGGTAAACACAATACAACAGAGAAAAAAAAATCAACAAAAACAAAGATTAGGTTTTCTATAGACTCCTAAAGTCAATAAACCACTAACAAGGCTGTTCAGAAAAAAAGAAGAGAAGACACAATTGTCAATATCACGAATAAAAAGGGGAACCATCACTACATATCTTACAAACACTAAGAAGATAATAAGGGATACTATGAATGACTTCATGCCAATAAATTTGACCATTTAGATGAAATTGAGAAACAGGAAAATAGCTACCAAAATTTATACAAGAAGTAGAAAATCTGAATAATCATGTATCTATCACAGAAATTAAATGTGTAATTAGAAACTTTTCCACAAGGAAGACTCCCAGCTCTCCCAAAACACTCAGTGACAGCCAGGAATCAGTTAGCTCTCTTAAGCAAATACCTACAAAGAGCCTAGAAATACACAGGAAGTAAATTTGATAATAATATGTACATAAAAAGAAAAAGGAAACAGACAAAAATAAAATTGCATTTTGAATATGATCTATTATCAGTGTACTCATGAAACATATTTCTTTCAGACTCAGAACAGAAAAAAAAAAGAAAAACAACTTTTAAAATCCCCCAGTGCTTTCAGAGGCCAAGATGGGAGGATTGCTTGAGGGGAGGAGTTCAAGGCCAGCCTGGGCAACATAGTCTCTACAAAAATTAAAAAGTTGGCCAGGTGTATAAAAGTCCTAGAAGAAAACCTAGGCAATACCACTCAGGACATAGGCATGGGCAAAGACTTCCTGACTAAAACACCAAAAGCAATGGCAATAAAAGCCAAAATTGACAAATGAGATCTAATTAAACTAAAGAACTTCTGCACAGCAAAAGAAACTATCAGCAGAGTGAACTGGCAACCTACAGAATGGGAGAAAATTTTTGCAATCTATCTGACAAAGGACTAATATCCAGAATCTACAAAGAACTTAAACAAATTTACAAGAAAAAAACAACCCCATCAAAAAGTAGATGAAGGATATGAACACACACTTCTCAAAAGAAAACATTTATGCAGCCAACAAACATATGAAAAAAAGTTCATCATCACTGGTGACTAGAGAAATACAAATCAAAACCACAATGAGATACCATCTCATACCAGTTAGAATGGCAATCATTAAAAAGTCAGGAAACAACAGATGCTGGAGAGGATGTGGAGAAATAGGAATGCTTTTACACTGTTGGTGGGAGTGTAAATTAGTTCAACCATTGTGGAAGACAGCGTTGCGACTCCTCAAGGATCTAGAACCAGAAATTCTATTTGACCCAGCAATTCCATTACTGGGTATATAACCAAAGGATTATAAATCTTTCTACTATAAAGACACAGGCACACATATGTTTATCACGGCACTGTTCACAATAGCAAAGACTTGAAACCAACCCAAATGCCCATCAGTGATAAACTGGCTAAAGAAAATGCAGCACATATACACCATGGAATAAGATGCAGCCATAAAAAAGGATGAGTTCATGTTCTTTGCATGGACATGGAAGAAGCTGGAAACCATCATTCTCAGCAAAGTAACACAAGAACAGAAAACCAAACACCACGTGCTCTCATTCATAAGTCGGAGTTGAACAATGAGAACACATGAACACAGGAAGGGGAACCTTAAACACCAGGGCCTGCCGGAGGGGTAAGAGGCTAGGGGAAGGATAGCTTTAGGAGAAATATCTAATGCAGATAATGGGTTGATGGGTGCAGCAAACCACCATGGCACGTGTATACCTATGTAACAAACCTGCGCATTCTGCACATGTACACCAGAATTTGAAGTATAATAAAACAAAATAATGTATTACCACAAAATTACCTTGTAATGTATTAATACAAAGTTGATTTTAATAAAAAGTGTGTGATCCGGCAAAAAGAAAAATTAGCCAGGCGTGATGGTACACAATTGTAGTCTAAGCTACTTGGGAGGCTGAGATGGGAGGATCACTTGAGCCCAGGAGCTCAAGACTGCACTCACCTATAATAATGTCATTGCACTTCAGTCTGGGTGACAGAGCAAGGTTCTGTCTCTAAATAATAATAAAAAATAATAAAATCTTTTCTACTTCCCATTTAGCACATAAATAACTTTTTTTCCTTTGCTAGCAAATATATTGTTAGCTGATTTCTTTCTTTATCTTTTGTGAGCTTTAAAAAAAAACTATAATAGGACATCAGTTGCAGAAGGACAGAAGTTGATGGCAATGAGTACCAGCAACCATGCATAAAAGTTTATATTTCCAAGGAGCCAGGAGAACAAGAAAAAATGTTCATGTTAAAAAATCAGTAAGTTATATTTAACAGTCTCCAGATGGATTTGCAAGTAGTTCCATTTGTACCTTCAGATTTCCAGCTACCATTTTGTGAAAATATAGTATAAATATATGGGTTAATTAAGCCTCCGATTTAGCTGGCTATTAGTCTAAGTTGCAGGAGTTCATACTTTTTCTCAATTCTTTCATCCTGCCTGGCTCCTGGCTCAACAGTGGGCATGAGTTTACATTGGCAATTATATGCTCCCCACTAGAACTGCTGGAAATCTCACTTATATTAAAAACAGGAATTCTGAATTAAATAAGAACCACTAACTCTGACATGCTGAGAGTTCATATCTGGATAAATCAGATTCTCTTGTCCTTTAATTCTTGAAATTTTTAACATGTCCAGTCCTCCAGCTAAAACACCATTCACTATACTTCTATAAACCCACTTACTTAAATCCTTCTATTAGAGTTGGCATACTTAGGTCTTTTGTGAATTGCAATTCTTTTTTAAAAAAATCAATAAAACTGCACCTGAGCATAATTTCCACTACATGCATTTAAATAATGTGAAATTAATTTACATTTCATTGACAGCCTTCGTTTAAAAATACTTTTATTATTTTCTAAAAGTTATAGAATAATATACATTTGGTCATGAGAAATCTTTTGAATTATTTTTAAAGATATCACCATCCATCAATTGTAATTGATACATAAAAAATCTAAATTTACCCAAAAAAGCCAAGTGAAGAGAAGCACTCACATTATAAAAGCAGTCAAACTAGGGACCTGTTAAATATCTTGTTCCTATTATGCGATTTATCAAAATGTGATTTACCTACTATATTTTCCTGCAAAATATATATATATATATATGAATATGTATATTAAGCTATGTCTCTTTATGCCATCACAATTAAATTGCCAAAAAAAGCATTTACTTATTCAGTCTAAACTGTGGTAAATTTTATAACAGGTACTGTAATGATGGAGTTGGGTAACAAAATATATTCTAAAATTATAAATATTCTCTGCCCTGAAAAATCAAGAGGCTTCAAAATTTAGAATTACAAAAATAAATATTTACATGTTATTACGCTATCAGCAAAATATTTTTAATTACTTTTATTTTAAAATGTTTACAGATATAGAGAACAAAACAAACAGGGTTGGCAGAGGAAGTGTGGAGATGTAGGTCAGAGGATACAAAGTAGATGACATACGACGAAGAAGTCTAGCGATCCAATGTACAACATGAAAACTATAATAAAATTTTACTGTATTTGGGATTCATACTAAATCAATAGATTTTGTGGCTCTTGTAGCACACATAAAAAATGGGAAGCTATGTGAGGCCATGGATATGTTAATTTGCTTCACTTCCCTAGCCTTATTATTATCTGTGTCCCAGAACATAATGTTCTATACCTTAAACATACACAATAACACTTATTGTTTTTTAAAAAAGAATAAATTGTTTAAATAGTAATGGGATCTTCTTATATTGAAATTTATTATTGTGAACAAAGAGTTATATAGAGGTTTACTTACACACTGTGTGGAACTTATCAAATCATTTCAGTTTAACATGATTCTGTGCAGATAGTCAGCATCTAGCAAATATTTGTCTGATGTCTGATAGGAAAAAATAAAGGAAGTAGAAATCTATCTCTCTCTTCTACACGCTGCATTAATTGATGGAAGACACAGAGCAAATACTAATGAAAACACAAAGGAAGACAAATGGTAAAACAAATTAGGGCCTGACCTACATTTGCAACTCTATATTCTGATGAACACCGCCAGGCAACTGCCCTCTCCTTTTTACCTTGCTGTTTCCTCAAGCTCACACTTCATGTTCTGGTGCCTTAGCAAGGGCTGTTTCCACTCCCCAGGATGTCCTGCCCATCTCTACCTCTTCTTCTCTACCTCAAATGCTAACTGTTTTTGCAGTATTTTCTGACTTTTTCCCTACATCTCATAGTACCTGAGTGGGCTGTCCCAGCACTCACCATATTGCCACCTTTATGTATTTTGCAACTCTCTGCTGACTAACTGTGTGGCTCATTAGGCACTCGCCTCAGTCTATCTAGATCTCTATAGCATCTGGCCCCGGGGGGTATACACCAAATCCTGCACACATCACAGTCAAACTGAGAGCAATGGGAAAAAGTTTGTTTGGACTGCAACAAGTTAAATACTGCAGGCAGTTCTACCAAACAGAAGTTAAAGCTGAGCAGGTCATACAATAACTGGGAAGTACAGAGAACACTTGGCTGGAGGATGAGAAAAGAGGCATGCATGGCCTTCTGCTCCATGCACAAGCATATGTTTCTCAAAACCAATAAGGGGTTTTTGCCTTGGAAGCATACTGAAGTTTTGATATGCATCAGATCATGGCAAATTGACTCCACAAGTGAATTTTTATGATGTCATAGTTCAGGCTGCTATAATAAATCCAACAAACTGCATAGCCTAAACAACAAACATTTATTTCTTATAGTTCTGAAGGTTGGGAAGTCTAAGATCAAGATGCTAGCAAATCTAATGCCTGGTAAGGGCACCTTCCTGGTTTGCAGACAGCACCTTCTTGTAGTATCCTTACATAGTAGAGAGCAAGCTGTTGTGTTTCTTCTTATAAGAGCAAATTTCATTCATCAGGCCCCACCCTCATGATCTAACTATCCACCCTCAAGCCCTCATATCCTAATATCATCACCTCAAGGGTTAGGATTTCAATATATGAATCTGGGGGACACATTCATTCCATAGTACACGGTAAACCCGATTTTCAAGACCAGAACAATTTACTGGTTGGATTTCCCAGTTTGTCCTACTTCTACTAATTTGTAAAATGACTTTTACTAAACATTTCTATATTTTGTATTTTAGAATCGTTTTCATTGCTTTAAAATTTTGATTTTGCAGTCATTTTTATTTCATAGCATGTTTTAGATTCTGTTTTTAAAGCATCCCACTGCCATATACTAACTATTCCCAGAAAATGTCCAAGCAACAGTAAACCAATAATTTGAAATTGATTTAACACATACAGGGCACAGAGTTTGAGATCTGAAAACAGGCAGACTTCCTCCTCAAGTGGGTCCCTGAACCCGAGTGGCCTAACTCAGACGCACCCCTCAGTAGGGGCAGAATGACACCTCACATGGCCAGGTACCCCTCTGAGACGAAACCTCCAGAGGAACGATCAGACAGCAACATTTGCTGTTCACCAATATTCGCTGTTCTGCAGCCTCCGCTGCTGATACCCAGGCAAACAGGCTCTGGAGTGGACCTCTGGCAAACTCCAACAGACCTGCAGCTGAGGGCCCTCACTGTTAGAAGGAAAACTACCAAACAGAAAGGACATCCACACCAAAACCCCATCTGTATGTCACCATCAACAAAGACCAAAGGTAGATAAAAACAAAAAGATGGGGGAAAAACAGAGCAGAAAAACTGAAAATTCTAAAAATCAGAGCAGCTCTCCTCCTCCAAAGGAACTCAGCTCCTCCCTAGCAATGGAAAAAAGATGGACGGAGAATGACTTTGAGGAGCTGAGAGAAGAAGGCTTCAGACAATTAAACTTCTCCGAGCTAAAGGAGGAAGTTTGAACCCATTGCAAAGAAGTTAAAAAGCTTGAAAAAAGATTAGACGAATGGCTAACTAGAATAACCAATGCAGAGAAGTCCTCAAAGGACCTAATGGAGCTGAAAACCAAGGCACAAGAACTAAGTGATGAATGCACAAGCCTCAGTAGCCGATTTGATCAACTGGAAGAAAGGGTATCAGCGATGGAAGATCAAATGAATGAAATGAAGCGAGAAGAGAAGTTTAGAGAAAAAAGAATAAAAAGAAATTAACACAGCCTCCAAAAAATATGGGACTATGTGATAAGACCAAATCTAAGTCTGATCGGTGTACCTGAAAGTGATGGAGAGAATGGAACCAAGTTGGAAAACACTCTGCAGGATATTATCCAGGAGAACTTCCCCAAGCTTTTATCAAGGAAGGCCAACCTTCAAATCCAGGAAATATAGAGAATGCCACAAAGATACTCCTTGAGAAGAGCAACTCCAAGACGCATAATTGCCAGATTCACCAAAGTTGAAATGAAGGAAAAAATGTTAAGGGCAGCCAGAGAGAAAGGTCGGGTTACCCACAAAGGGAAGCCCATCAGAGTAACAGCGGATCTCTCGGCAGAAACTCTACAAGCCAGAAGACAGTGGGGGCCAATATTCAACATTCTTAAAGGAAAGAATTTTCAACCCAGAATTTCATATCCAGCCAAACTAAGCTTCATAAGTGAAGGAGAAATAAAATCTTTTACAGACAAGCAAATGCTGAGAGATTTTGTCACCACCAGGTCTGCCCTACAAGAGCTCCTGAAGAAAGCACTAAACATGGAAAGGAACAACCAGTACCAGCCACTGCAAAAACATGCCAAATTGTAAAGACAACCAATACTAGGAATAAACTGCAACAACTAATGAGCAAAATAACCGGCTAACATCATAAGGACAGGATCAAATTCACACATAACAATATTAACCTTAAATGTAAATGGCCTAAATGCTCCAATTAAAAGACAAAGACTGGCAAATTGGAAAAAGAGTCAAGACTCATCAGTGTGCTGTATTCAGGAAACCCATCTCACATGCAGAGGCACACATAGGCTCCAAATAAAGGGATGCAGGAAGACCTACCAAGCAAATGGAAAATGAAAAAAGGCAGGGGTTGCAATCTTAGTTCTGATAAAACAGACTTTAAACCAACAAAGATCAAAAGAGACAAAGAAGGCCATTACATAATGGTAAGGGGATCAATTCAACAAGAAGAGCTAACTATCCTAAATATATATGCACCCAACACAGGAGCACCCAGATTCATAAAGCAAGTCCTTAGAGACCTATAAAGAAACTTAGGCTCCCACACAATAATAATGGGAGACTTTAACACCCCACTGTCAACATCAGACAGATCAAAGAGACTGAAAGTTAACAAGGATTTCCAGGAATTGAACTCAGCTCTGCACCAAGCAGACCTAATAGACATCTACAGAACTCTCCACCCCAAATCAACAGAATATACATTCTTCTCAGCACCACACCACACCTATTCCAAAATTGACCACATAGTTGGAAGTAAAGCACTCCTCAGCAAATGTAAAAGAACAGAAATTATAACAAACTGTCTCTCAGACCACAGTGCAATCAAACTAGAACTCAGGATTAAGAAACTCACTCAAAACCTCTCAACTGCATGGAAACTGAACAACCTGCTCCTGAATGACTACTGGGTACATAACCAAATGAAGGCAGAAATAAAGATGTTCTTTGAAACCAACAAGAACAAAGACACAACATACCAGAATCTCTGGGACACATTTAAAGCAGTGTGTACAGGGAAATTTATAGCACTAAATGCCCACAAGAGAAAGCAGCAAAGATCTAAAATTGACACCGTAACATCACAATTAAAAGAACTAGAGAAGCAAGAGCAAACACATTCAAAAGCTAGCAGAAGGCAAGAAATAACTAAGATCAGAGCAGAACTGAAGGAGATAGAGACACAAAAACTCTTCAAAAAATCAATGAATCCAGGAGCTGGTTTTTTGAAAAGACCAACAAAATTGATAGACCACTAGCAAGACTAATAAAGAAGAAAACAGAGAAGAATCAAATAGATGCAATAAAAAATGATACAGGGGATATCACCACCAATCCCACAGAAATACAAACTACCATCAGAGAATACTATAAACACCTCTATGCAAATAAACTAGAAAGTCTAGAAGAAATGGATAAATTCCTCGACACATACACCCTCCCAAGACTAAACCAGGAAGAAGTTGAATCCCTGAATAGACCAATAACAGGCTCTGAAACAGAGGCAATAATTAATAGCTTACCAACCAAAAAAAGTCCAGGACCAGATGGATTCACAGCCAAATTCTACCAGAGGTACAAAAGGAGCTGGTACCATTCCTTCTGAAACTATTCCAATCAATAGAAAAAGAGGGAATCCTCCCTAACTCATTTTATGAAGCCAGCATCATCCTGATACCAAAGCCTGGCAGAGACACAACAAAAAAAAAGAGAACTTTAGACCAATATCTCTGATGAACATTGATGCAAAAATCCTCAATAAAATACTGGCAAACCAAATCCAGCAGCACATCAAAAAGCTTATCCACCATGATCAAGTGGGCTTCATCCCTGGGATGCAAGGCTGGTTCAACATACAAAAATCAATAAACGTAATCCAGCATATAAACAGAACCAAAGACAAAAACCACATGAATATCTCAATAGATGCAGAAAAGGCCTTTGACAAAATTCAACAACGCTTCATGCTAAAAACTCTCAATAAATTAGGTATTGATGGGACGTATCTCAAAACAACAAGAGCTATCTATGACAAACCCACAGCCCATATCATACTGAAAGGGCAAAAACTGGAAGCATTCCCTTTGAAAACTGGCACAAGACAGGGATGCCCTCTCTCACCACTTCTATTCAACATACTGTTGGAAGTTCTGGCCAGGGAAATTAGGCAGGAGAAAGAAATAAAGGGTATTCAATTAGGAAAAGAGGAAGTCAAATTGTCCCTGTTTGCAGATGACATGACTGTATATCTAGAAAACCCCATTGTCTCAGCCCAAAATCTCCTTAAGCTGATAAGCAACTTCAGCAAAATCTCAGGATACAAAATTAATGTACAAAAATCACAACCATTCTTATACACCAATAACAGACAAACAGAGAGCCAAATCATGAGTGAACTCCCATTCACAATTGCTTCAAAGAGAATAAAATACCTAGGAATCCAACTTACAAGGGATGTGAAGGACCTCTTCAAGGAGAACTACAAACCACTGCTCAACGAAATAAAAGAGGACACAAACAAATGGAAGAGCATTCCATGTTGATGGTTAGGAAGAATCAATATCATGGAAATGGCCATACTGTCCAAGGTAATTTATAGATTCAATGCCATCCCCATCAAGCTACCAATGACTTTCTTCACAGAATTGGAAAAAACTACTTTAAAGTTCATATGGAACCAAAAAACAGCCCGCATCGCCAAGTCAATCCTAAGCCAAAAGAACAAAGCTGGAGGCATCACGCTACCTGACTTCAAACTATACTACAAGGCTACAGTAACCAAAACAGCATGGTACTGGTACCACAACAGAGACATAGATCAATGGAACAGAACAGAGCCCTCAGAAATAATGCCGCATATCTACAACTATCTGATCTTTGACAAACCTGACAAAAATAAGCAATGGGGAAAGGATTCCCTATTTAATAAATGGTGCTGGGAAAACTGGCTAGCCATATGTAGAAAGCTGAAACTGGATCCCTTCCTTACACCTTATACAAAAATTAATTCAAGATGGATTAAAGACTTACATGTTAGACCTAAAACCATAAAAACCCTAGAAGAAAACCTAGGCAATACCATTCAGGACATAGGCGTGGGCAAGGACTTCATGTCTAAAACACCAAAAGCAATAGCAACAAAAGCCAAAATTGACAAATGGGATCTAATTAAACTAAAGAGCTTCTGCACAGCAAAAGAAACTACCATCAGAGTGAACAGGCAACCTACAGAACGGGAGAAAATTTTTGAAACCTACTCATCTGACAAAGGGCTAATATCTAGAATCTACAATGAACTCAAACAAATTTACAAGAAAAAAACAAACAACCCCATCAAAAAGTGGGCAAAGGACATGAACAGACACTTCTCAAAAGAAGACATTTATGCAGCCAAAAAACACATGAAAAAATGCTCATCATCACTGGCCATCAGAGAAATGCAAATCAAAACCACAATGAGATACCATCTCACACCAGTTAGAATGGCAATCATTAAAAAGTCAGGAAACAACAGGTGCTGGAGAGGATGTGGAGAAATAGGAACACTTTTACACTGTTGGTAGCAGTGTAAATTAGTTCAACCAATGTGGAAGACAATGTGGTGATTCCTCAGGGATCTAGAACTAGAAATACCATTTGACCCAGCCATCCCATTACTGGGTATATACCCAAAGGACTATAAATCATGCTGCTATAAAGACACATGCACACGTGTGTTTATTGTGGCACTATTCACAATAGCAAAGACTTGGAACCAACCCAAATGTCTAACAACGATAGACTGGATTAAGAAAATGTGGCACATATACACCATGGAATACTATGCAGCCATAAAAAATGGTGAGTTCATGTCCTTTGTAGGGACATGGATGAAACTGGAAAACATCATTTTCAGTAAACTATCACAAGGACAGAAAACCAAATACCACATGTTCTCACTCATACGTGGGAATTGAACGATGAGAACGCATGGACACAGGAAGGGGAACATCACACTCAGGGGACTTTTGTGGGGTGGGGGGAGGGGGGAGGGACAGCATTAGGAGATATACCTAATGCTAAATGACAAGTTAATGGGTGCAGCAAACCAACATGGCACATGGATACATATGTAACAAACCTGCACATTGTGCACATGTACCCTAAAACCTAAAGTAAAATAATAAAATAAAATAAAATAATCTGGCACATACACACCATGGAATACTATGCAGCCATAAAAAATGATGATTTCATGTCCTTTTTAGGGACATGGATGAAGCTGGAAACTGTCATTCTCAGCAAACTATTGCAAGGACAAAAAACCAAACACTGCACATTCTCACTCATAGGTGGGAATTGAACAATGAGAACACATGGACACAGGAAGAGGAACATCACACACCAGAGACTGCTGTGGGTTGGGGGAACGGGGGAGGGATAGCATTAGGAGATATACCTAATGTAAATGACAAGTTAATGGGTGCAGCACACCAACATGGCACATGTATATATATGTAACAAACCTGTATGTCATGCACATGTATCCTAGAACTTAAAGTATAATAAAAATGTATATATATATAGAAAGAAAAGAAAACTTGTTCTGTGCGGTAGTGAAAAATTCTACTATGAGGAATCATATGCTAAAAGAAAAAAGACATATGGAAAGGTTTGAGTGTTTTTTTTATATTTTTTATTTCTAAAATGTTTTACTTTTCAATTTCTATGGGTACACAGTAGGTGTAGATATGCATGGGTTGCATGAGGTGTTTTAATACAGGCATGCACTGCATAATAATCACATCACAGAGAATGGGGCATCAATCCCTGCATGCATTTATCCTAGTGCTACAAGCTATTCAGTTATACTTTTTCAGTTACCATAAAATGTAAAATTAAATTAGTATTGACTATAGTCAACCTGTTGTGCTATCAAATACTAGGTCTTCTTTATTCTATTGTTTTTTGTACCCATTAACCATCCTGCCTCCCTGCTCCTCACTCCCACACTATCCTTGCCAGCCTCTGGTAACCCTCTTTCTACATTCTGTGTCCATGAGTTCAATTATTTTAATTTTTAGATCCCACAAATAGGTGAGAATATGCGATGTTTCTCTTTCTGTGCCTGGCTTAGTTCACTAAACATAATGATCTCCGGTTCTATCCATGTTGTTACAAATGACAGGATCTCATTCTTTTTGTGGCTGTAGAGTACTCCATTGTATATCTGTACCATACATTCTTTATCCATTCATCTGTTGATGGACACCTAGGTTGCTTTCAAACCTTGGCTATAATGAACAGTGCTGCAACAATCATGAGAGGACTTAGATCTAAGTTTTTAATCCATTTTGATCTGATTTTTGTATATGGTGAGAGATAGGGGTCCAGTTTCATTCTTCTACACATGGATATCCAGTTTTTCCAGCACCATTTATTGAAGAGACTGTCTTTACCCAGTGTATGTTCTTGGCACCCTTGTCAAAAATGAGTTCACTGTAGGTGTATACATTTGTTTCTAGGTTCTCTATTCTGTTTCATCGGTTTATGTGTCTGTTTTTATGCCAGGACCATGGTGTTTTGGTTACTATATCTCTGTAGTCTTATTTGACCTCAGGTATTGTGATTCCTCTAGTTTTGTTCTTTTTGCTTAGAATATCTTTGGCTATTCTAGGTCTTTCATGGTTCCATATAAATTTTAGCATTTTTTTTTCCTATTTCTGTGAGGAATATCATTGGTATTGATAAGAATTGCATTGAATATTTAGATTGTTTTGGGTAGTATAAACATTTTAACAATACTGATTCTTCCAATACAGGAACCTGGAAAATCTTTCCATTTGTTGACAACCTTTTCAATTTCTTTCATCAATGTGTTATAGTTTTCATTATAGAGATCTTTCATTTGTTTGGTTAATTCCCGGGTACTTTATTTTATTTGTGGCTATTGTAAATGGGATTACTTTACTTCTTTTTCAGATTGTTCACTGTTGGCACATAGAAATGTTACTAATTTTTGCATGTTGATAAGATCCAAACATAAGATCATATAATCTGCAAACAAGGATAACTTGACTTCTTCCTTTCCAATTTGGATGCTCTTTATTTCTTTCTCTTGTCTGATTGCTCCAGCTAGGACTTCCAGTACTGTGTTGAATAACAGTGGTGAAAGTGGGCATCCTTGTTGTGTTCCAGTTCTTAGAGGAAAGGCTTTCGGTTTCTCCCCATTTAATGATACTAGCTGTGGGTCTGTCATATATGGCTTTTATTATGTTGAGGTATGTTACTTCTGTATCTTTTTTTAGGGTTTGGTAGGGATATTGAACTTTATCAAATGCTTTTTCAGCATTAATTAAAATGGTTATATAGTTTTTATCCTTCATTCTGTTCATATGATGTATCACATTAATTGATTTGCATATATTAAAGTGTCTTTGCAACCCAGGGATAAACCCCACTTAGTCATGATAAATGATCTTTTTAATGTATTGTTGAATTTGATTTGCTAATATTTGTTGAGAATTTTGCCTCAGTATTCATGAGAGATATTGGCATATAGTCTCCTTTTTTTGATGTGTCTTTGTCGGGTTTTGTATCAGGGTAATACCGGCCTTACAGAATGAGTTCGGAAGAATTCCCTCCTCCTCAATGTTTTGAATGTTTTCTATTTTTAAAAAGTTGCACAC
This sequence comes from Hylobates moloch, assembly GCF_009828535.3. Taxonomy (NCBI): domain Eukaryota; kingdom Metazoa; phylum Chordata; class Mammalia; order Primates; family Hylobatidae; genus Hylobates; species Hylobates moloch. Next base: position 88,852,384 of record NW_026652277.1, on the reverse strand, counting down.
CTTTGGGCCATGTCCAATCCTACACAAGCATAAAACCTAATCTCTCTGCAGTTTATAAGTGGCATACATCTCAGTGGAAGGAGAAGAGAATAAAATGACTTTTTAAGGATTTTCCAGTGATTCAGTTTTGAAATAGTTTTGTCACCAGATCTTTCCTACTCCACCTGGGAAGTAGGTCACTCTACTAATCAAATTAGGAAGTAAATGAAATATGACTTTAACAGATAAGTTCTATTCCCTATGAATATATTTAATAATGTTTATTATCAATTTCAAGACCATAGGCTTGGTCATTTGCTATAATTTACAACTACAAAAAAATATGATTTTTAATTGAACTTATGAATCATTCACTTACATGAAAGAACAAAGGTGGTCATTTCCGTTATGCATGATCATTGTTAGGACCACAGATTGAAATGTTTTTTCCTTCCTGCTAGCAACTTGGGACACATACCAAGTAAACTTGAAACAGCTCCAGATATTAAGTAAAAAAAAATTCAAATAAACATGCCTTTATTATATTCTTAGAATGTTCAGCATAAAATGGTTCCCATTTTCAAAGATCTACATGGTAGTTAAGAAGACAAGATTCACATTAATGGCATATCCAGAGTTCAGTAGAACATCTGTCCAATAATGAAGTGTTAATTTGGTGAAACAGATGCTAAGTGTCTAGGAATTCAGAGAAAGTGAGACCACCATGGCTAGAACTACAAGGAAGATTACACGGAAAAGATTTAATCAGGGTCAACGATAAAGTGTAGAATTTTGAGAGGGGGAAAAAGAGACAAATGAATAGCAAGGCGTAAGGGTAAAAAAAATAGGTGTGCGAACAATGTGGTGTGTACAAATCACCTGAGTACACCAGCCTGAACAAAAGATTATTCAAAATCAGCATTTCCTAGAGTATCTTTTGTATAATGCTAGATCCCAGGAAGAGAATAAATGCATGATCTGCAACCATAAGTAAAATGGTTAAGTATGAGGTCACCAGAGATTAAATGTTTAGTTCTGAATCCTAACCTTCCACCTCCGAATTCTGTGAACTTGAACACGTTACTTAATCTCTCTTGTAAATGGGGATACCAAGGGTACCTATTCCACAGTGAATATTAAATAAGCAAACTATTCCATTAAGACCTGGCACACAATAAGCATGTATTGTGTGTTAATTGCTTTAGCATTATGTTTTTCTTTTTAAAAAATGTGTGATCGTGTGATCAAATAGTTTTAGAAATAGATGTATTAAGTAAAATTGCACAGGATTATTTGCACATGATTTCCCAGAAACCTTGATATAATAATGTGTCTTATAATATATCTCAAAACAGTCAGAGTATCCCAAATTTAATTGGCCTTTTTGTTTGGAACACAGTAGGTTTTCTGTGTAAGATTTTGGGAAATGCTGTTATACCTAATGCAAGGCAAGTATGTTTAAAAGTACATCTGCCCCACAACCTCGAGTTTGTAGTGATACTGTTGACATATGAAATAATTTGTTATTATCAATAATAACTAATATGTACTTAGTACCATATTTTAGCCCTCCCAGCAGCAACCCTATAAGGTAGACACTAATATTATCTCCCCTTTTTCTATATACAGGAAGCGTTTCTTACAGAAGTTATATTCGAAGGCCCACAGATCTAGTAAGTGGCAGAGCTTGGATTCATACTCAAAGTTTATAGACTTCACGATGATTACATGATACCACACAGAACAGTCTGTCCTTGTTTGTTGTCTTATGGCCTTCCCTTCTACCTCAAATTGGCTTGTCAGAAACTTTCTTCTGAAAAATACAGAAAGTATTTTGGGGGGCTATAATTTTATTCATCTCCTTACAGAAATGGGCACTTTTGAAATCACATTCCAAAGCACATATTGTAGTTTTGGTGAGTTTGCAGGGGGCTTTTGTTCAGTCTTCACACACCACATGAGTTACGTTATCGCAGGGCTCAGTTACTAAGCCAATCTTAGTGCTTTGAGAGGTGTGTACGTTTCAGAGCCTAATGTATGCCATTTGCTTTGGCTTGATGCGTCCTCCAATTTTTACATGCTGGAAGCTTAATCCCCAATGTGGCAGTATTGAAAGGCGGGGCCTTTAAGAGGTCACTGAACCATGAGGGCTATCATGAGTTACATGGGAGTGCAACTGGTGGCTTTTACAAGAGGAAGAAAAACCTGAGCAAACATGTTAGCACACTTAGCCCTCTCACCACGTGATGTTCTGTGCCACTTCCAGCCTGTCGAGTTTCAACCAGGAAGAAAGCCCTCACCAGATGTTGAGCCATGCGCTAGATTTCCCAGCCTCCAGAATTATAAAAAGAAATTAATTTATTTTCTTTATAAATTACCCAGGTTCAGGTATACTCTTATAAGCAACAAAAAACAGACTAAGGCACTGTTTCTTTATTTTTCATTAATTTTGTTCTCTGATCATGTTCTGCTCCACAAACTGGAAGATCTCTATCCTGGGAAATTGAAAATACTGACTGGAAATAAGGTCAATGACAGTCTTCCTCAAAGTGTGGCCTGCCACTGTCTAGTGCTAGTTCCCCAGCTCTTTGCTGCTATCTGAGATTAAGTACAGAACTTGATATGAGCATTTACAAAGTTTACAGGAACTTAACAAAGTAATTTTATGTTTATTAAATCTGTCATTAAATTGGGGGTGTTGTAATTTGTATGTTTTTGTTTTCATTTTTGTTATTAGTTTTCATTATACTTTACAAAGATATCAGCCTGTAGATATAAGGGGGAAGAGTTAGAGAAGCACCAAACTAGGAGGTGGGAAGTTGCTTTAGAAAGGAAATTTTTGTCCATCCCAGTCATCTCACCACAGTATAGTATTCTCTTAAAATGCCTAACTTCCTATCTGAAATTAACTATACAAAAAAATGTATGCCCTTTAACTCTGGAATGCTGAACAGAAAATGGGATGTGAAAGGCATTAAATTCCTCTCTAACCTGTTCTTTTTCTCTTTGCAGTTTCCAGTAGTTTACCAATGCAATTTACATAAAGCAGTGAATACTCTATTTATAGGGACTAATGTTTAAAACTGAGATATTTGGGAAAAATTGCTCTGGAAGTTAAATTTGTAATCTTTTGATGTTGGTGCCATGAGGAAACCATGACTTTCCACAGAATGCCCTTTGATGCTGCTGTCAGAAATAGGCTTATGAGCTGATTGGAAGACAGAACTGCACCGGTATGACATTTAAGTCTTTTATAGTTTACATGCAAAAAGAAGGACTAGGGCATGAGTGTGAAGCCTACATGTTGAGGGATGATATGACTCAAAGGTTATGGGGTCAGAGGGAAAAAAATCATAAATCATGACATTACATACACATAGCTAATATTCAATAGCCTGTGTAAAAGGAACCATACATAAGTCAGGGAAGGTAGACAAAACCAGTCTTGAGAAAGGAAAACCAGAAGTAGTTATCACAAATATTACATTACCCTTTCCTAGAAAAAAATGCAATAAAATACTGAAAGAAATCCCTTTGGAATTACCTATTAAAACTGCTGTGCATTCTGAGAAATTTTAATTGAGTATTCAGTGTCACCTAAGAATGAAAAAATTGAGGGCCAAAATGATTCCTTTTATACTGTTGCAGAAAGAGATGCAGAAAACTGATAAGAAATTCTAGAAAGTCATTAGGTACATTTTAGTATCAAAAAAATGAAACCTGAAAATGATAAAATTTAAATTTAATGTTTTATATTTAAAAAAAAATAAGATGGCTGGGCACGGTGGCTCACGCCTGTAATCCCAGCACTTTAGGAGGCCAAGGCAGGCGGATTACCTGAGGTCGGGAGTTTGAGACCAGCCTGATCAACATGGAGAAACCCCATCTCTACTAAAAATACAAAATTAGCTGGGCGTGGTGGCGCATGCCTGTAATCCTAGCTACTTGGGAGGCTGAGGCAGGAGAATCACTTGAACCCTGGAGGCGGAGGTTGCGGTGAGCCGAGATAGCACCATTGCACTCCAGCCTGAGCAACAAGAGCAAAACTGTCTCAAAAAAAAAAAAAAAAGCCATGTTTTTTTGGTTTGTTTTTAAAATTTGCTCAACTTTTATTGGCCTGTAAATGACTTGTCTATTTTATTGGCATAGAAAGGGTTTGTATCTATTCACATATAATACACATCTCTAAAAATTCTGTGTATCATCTGCTTTTCTATATTCTCCCATTAGCCTATATGATTATCGTGGACAATTTTTTTTTGCTTGACTCCATATTCTAAAATTAGCACTTCTGTTTTCCTCACAGTCTAAAACAAAGGCCTCAAAGATATAACATTTTTGAAATAGAAAAACAAATTATGTAGCACTGAATTCATAAGTCAAAAATATACCAGAAGTTTAACCTACATTAAGATTTCCTTGCCGGGCGCGGTGGCTCACGCTTGTAATCCCAGCACTTTGGGAGGCCGAGGCGGGCGGATCACGAGGTCAGGAGATCGAGACCACGGTGAAACCCCGTCTCTATTAAGAATACAAAAAGTTAGCCGGGCGTGGTGGCGGGCGCCTGTAGTCCCAGCTACTCGGAGAGGCTGAGGCAGGAGAATGGCGTGAACCCGGGAGGCAGAGCTTGCAGTGAGCCGAGATTGCGCCACTGCACTCCAGCCTGGGTGACAGAGCAAGACTCCGTCTCAAAAAAAAAAAAAAAAAAAAAGATTTCCTTCACGTGGTAGCTGTACAATATATTACTCATAGGAAGTAGCTTTACTTTGAGTTCCCCTATTTGCTGACAGCTGTGTTTATACAGAGAATGGCCTTGCCAAATTATTTGTTGCCTTTTGCTGTATAAAGTTGCTTTCTCCTTAATTCAGAATATTTTAATTTAATGTTATTCATTCCTTTACTTTTACTTACAGCTTTTATTTTCCTAAATTATCATTCTTTTGTTTTCTGCCATTCTGATAAGTATTTAAGGACTTTTAAACAAACAAAAATACAGTTTAACCCTATGCTACTTATCCTTTCTTTTAGCAAAATCGTATTTGTTAAATGCAAGGAAATGTTGACTGGACATGTAAAACCCCCTTCATGCCTGTATTATTATAATAAAACATTTTAGCTCTTCTCCACTCAATTTTACTGTAAACTTCTGCCAAAATGCTCTTCTTTTAAGCACTTTTTCCTATTAAGTCTCTTTTCTGTGGAAAAATCTATAGTAGCTGACAGTTGCCTCCCATTTTAGGTCTAAATTTCTCTCCTCTATCATAATACTCAGTACAATTCTCTCCCAGCCCACCAGCCAAAACTATCTCTTCCCCATAGTCCTGCATGTGTTTTCCACTTTAAGTAAGCATGTCTTGCTGTTCAACAAACTTGGCAGCAGCATCCCTGCCTCTGGGAGGTTGTTTGTGCTGATCTCCACCTCTGGAACGTTCTTTGACTTACTTATAGTTCGAGAGCTGCCTTCCTCTTGAAAATTTCTCTTATTGCCTTAGCACTTAATTTTTCTCGTGTACATATGCTCTTAATTACCAGTCTTTTCAAGGACATTTGTCTTATCTCCATAATTAAATTGATAACCCATCAATTCAGCAAAAGGAACATAAAAGATTACACAGATTCCCAAAGTCTATGAATCATGATAACAGAATAAAGTTCTAATTCGGAAAGATGTAAGTATAAGACTGTTCATTGTCATTCTATTTGCTGTGACAAAAGTCCAGAAATATTCTAAATGTCCATCTATAGGAGATTGATTAAATAAATTGCAGCACATTTGTGCCATGTTATATAGCAATTAGTTAGATCAAAATATTTTGACCTGGGGTGGGGAGCCAAGATGGCCGAATAGGAACAGCTCCGGTCTCCAGCTCCCAGCCCGAGCAACACAGAAGACTGGTGATTTCTGCATTTCTGCTTGAGGTACCGGTTTCATCTCACTAGGAAGTGCCAAACAGTGGGTGCAGGACAGTCAGTGAAGCGCACTGTGCGCCACCCGAAGCAGGGCAAGGCATTGCCTCACTCGGGAAGCGCAAGGGGTCAGGGAGTTCCCTTTCCTAGTCAAAGAAAGGGGTAACAGACGGCACCTGGAAAATCGGGTCAGTCCCATCCTCATACTGCGCTTTCCCAACGGGCCTGGAAAACGGCACACTAGGAGATTGTATCCCGCACCTGGCTCGGAGGGTCCTATGCCCACGGAGTCTCGCTGATTGCTAGCACAGCAGTCTGAGATCAAGCTGCAAGGCGGCAGCGAGGCTGGGGGAGGGGCGCCCGCCATTACCCAGGCTTGCTTAGGTAAACAAAGCAGCCAGGAAGCTCGAACTGGGTGGAGCCCACCACAGCTCAAGGAGGCCTGTCTGCCTCTGTAGGCTCCACCTCTGGGGGCAGGGCACAGACAAACAAAAAGTCAGCAGGAATCTCCAGAGACTTAAACGTCCCTGTCTGACTGACAGCTTTGAAGAGAGTAGTGGTTCTCCCAGCACGCAGCTGGAGATCTGAGAACGGACAGACTGCCTCCTAAAGTGGGTCCCTCACCCCTGAGCAGCCTAACTGGGAGGCAACCCCCCAGAAGGGAAAGACTGACACCTCACTGGGCCAGGTACTCCTCTGAGACAAAACTTCCAGAGGAACTATCAGACAGCTGAATTGGTGGTCTCACGAAAATCCGCTGTTCTGCAGCCACCGCTGCTGACACCCAGCCAAACAGGGTCTGGAGTGGACCTCTAGTAAACTCCAACAGACCTGCAGCTGAGGGTCCTGTCTGGTAGAAGGAAAACTAACAAACAGAAAGGACATCCACACCAAAAACCCATCTGTACATCACCATCATCAAAGCCCAAAAGTAGATAAAACTGCAAAGATGGGGAAAAAACAGAGCAGAAAAACTGGAAACTCTAAAAAGCAGAGCACCTCTCCTCCTCCAAAGGAACGCAGTTCCTCACCAGCAATGGAACAAAGCTGGATGGAGGATGACTTTGACGAGTTGAGAGAAGAAGGCTTCAGACGATCAAACTACTCTGAGTTACGGGAGGAAATTCAAAACAATAGCAAAGAAGTTAAAAACTTTGAAAAAAAATTAGAAGAATGGATAACTAGAATAACCAATGGAGAGAAGGGCTTAAAGGAGATGGAGGAGCTGAAAGCCAAGTTTTGAGAACTACGTGAAGATTGCAGAAGCCTCAGTAGCAGATGCGATCAACTGGAAGAAGGGGTATCGCAGA
>NW_026652277.1:88827128-88840188 GCF_009828535.3 Hylobates moloch | reverse complement strand
GGGGGGGCGGGGACAGCATTAGGAGATATACCTAATGCTAAATGACGAGCTAATGGGTGCAGGAAATCAACATGGCACATGGATACATATGTAACAAACCTGCACATTGTGCACATGTACCCTAAAACCTAAAGTATAATAAAAAATATATATATATATTTTGACCTTAGAGAATACTCACGCTATATTGCTAAATAGGGATAGCAAGATACAGAGAAACATATATACACAATGGCTGCATTTTTATAAAAACACAAAGAATAGAAAGACAGTCACTGGACTAACACCAATTGCCAGAGTTGGGGAGTAGAAAATTGAAAGGAGAGTGATGGGGAAAAAGACTGAAGTGAAATGGAAAAACACATGTGATAGTCATTCTGCTTCCTAATATTTGGTTCTTCTTACCTTTTGTGTAGATGGAACTACGAACTTTTATGGCATTCTTGTGGTGGGATGGTGCCTTGTGACTAGTTCTGACCAATGAGTTGCGAGCAGAAGTGAAGTGTGGCCAGAGCACTAAAGTGCCAACTAGAAACTTCCAGAGTTTCTTCCCCACTGCTTCAATGATTGTGAAAGTGATGTGCCCACAAAGCTTTCATCCCTGAGTTCCTGAGAGACTACAGAAGGACGGAAATCAGAGACCTCTGCTGACTCACCTGAAGACATGGGCAAGAAATAAACTTTTCTTGCATTATGCTACTGAAAGTCTGGAGTTGTTTGTTACTGTGGCATAACCAGTCTATTGTAACAGATATAATACAAATAGCATAAAATAGTTTTATATGCATTTTTTATTTTATCCAGGCACAAGATTAAAAATTTTTAATAGTGCTAAAAAGCTATAAAAAATCAATATTGCCTGTTACGAAAAAGAGTTCTATTCCCCAGAAGCAACTAATTTCATGCTTTTAGCAAATTTTACGGCACTCAACTCTATGACACCAAATGATGTGCTTATACTGCTATTCCTTAATTTATCAAGTTTAAACACTGCTTCCTATTATTGTATCTCAGGATTCTACTCTTTTATAGCAAAATCACCATTCCCAATATCGCCAACAATAATAACCTGACTTTACTTCTCCCATTCTCCTAATATATCAGATTTTTAGTTAAGATAGCCAACTAATATTACATAATTATGAGTATGTAATTAATCATTCACAGAAATAACTATCACCCTTAAACTTTTCTTGGCCAATATGCTGAGAATCCTTTTACCTCTTATGTTCCCTGGGTTCTGTATTTCTATTTCTTACATTCTCCTGTGGTTCTTTAAGAAAAAATACAGGACAGGGCCAGGTGCGGTGGCTCATGCCTGTAATCCTAGCACTTTGGGAGCCTGAGGCGAGTGGATTACAAGGTCAGGAGTTCGAGACCAGTCTGGCCAACGTGGTGAAACCCCGTCTCTACTAAAAAAAACTATATAAAAATTAGCTGGGCATAGTGGTGGGCACCTGTAATCCCAGCTACTGGGGAGGCTGAGGCAAGAGAATGGCTTGAACCCAGAAGACCCAGGAGGCAGAGGTGCAGTGAGCCAAGATCACGCCACTGCATTCCAGCCTGGGTGACAGAGCAAGACTCCGTCTCAAAAAAAAAAAAAAAAAAAAAAAAAGGAAAAGAAAAAAGAAAAAAAAATACAGGACAGACAATTTTTTGAGAACTATAATTTTTAGGAAGGAAATGGTTTTTCATCCTAATTTTGAAAGTACTTCTCCATTGTTTTCTAGCTCACAAACTTTCTTGGATCAGTGTATGCCATTCTTAGCTCTAGTTTGAAAATATGACATATTTTATCAACCTCGATGCTTTCAGGATTTTGTATCTCCTAATAAATCTTGATGTGGGTCTTTTTTTATTCTGGACATTTGACAGGTCCTTTAATATGGAAATGCATGCCCTTATACTGATTATTTAAAATTTCTTTTAATTTTTTGGTCCGCTATAATTTCTCTTAAGTGAATGTTGCCTCCACAAGCCTGTTGGAACCCTAGATTGAGCCTCAATTTTCTGTTTCTTTTTATTTTCTCTTATCTTTTTATACACCATTCTGCTTTCTTAGATATTTCTTCAATATCACCATCCAGCACTTCTATTTAATTTTAATTTGCGGTATGATATTTTTAATACCTATGAGTCTTTTTTGCTTCTCAATATTACTCTTTGTAGTATCCTATTCTAACGCTATGGATGCGCAGTGTTTTCTCATTTCTCTGAGGATATTAACTCAATGTTTTGTAAAAAGCTTTCTTCTATCCCTTTATTGTATTTATTTCCTTTTTTCTGTTTAATTGTTACAGCCTCTATTCAGCAAAGGAGGCTTTTACTAAATATTTTTTGGTCATCCTTGGATATCAGTTCATGTTTAAGAATAAGGCTCGAAAGGGTAATTGGAACACTCCATGCAGGAAGAGGTGATGAGAAGGGAAGCTCAGGAGTGGAGGGGGACAGGGAATTGTCAATTGGTAGGCTTCACCAGATGCGCAGATAACAAGACGGATTTCCTACTGAGGCTTCTCCTATATCAGAATAGCTTCATCTTTTCAGTTGCTCCAGAGAAGGACTCTCCAATCTCCTGCCTGAGAAATGTATGCCTGAGAACCAGCACTCTGGTAGGCAGCAGCGAGTTAGGAGCAGTGTGGCTCACCACTGAATATAAAGACCACTTGATTCCCTTTTTCAGCGAAGCAGTTCACTCCTCTGCTCCTTCCTCCCTAAATGAAGAGCCAATCTGGTTTTAGTGTCTCTAAAGAAATAGTGCAGGTTTCTACACTCCTATAGGAGTACTCACAACATTCCAGGAGAGTTTGCTTCCTATGTAAATTGTCAATTAACCTCTCTTGTTTTTAACCCCATGATCTTTGCTGCACTTGGAACCTCTGTCTTTGGAGCCTTTGCTATGTTCTGCAGAGAAAACTTAGCTTGCTTTCCTATAGTAACCCTTCTGGGGACACTTTCAGCTGTACCTTTCTTTTAAATACCTTTCTCTCTTTAATATGTAGCTTCCAAAGGTACACTTTCAGCTGTACCTTTCTATTAAATACCTTTCTCTCTTTAATATGTAGCTTCCAAAGGTACACTTTCAGCTGTATCTTTCTTTTAAATACTTTTCTCTCTTTAATATCTAGCTTCCAAAAACTTGTTGCCCTCTCTTGCCTGTTATCTCTTCATTCTGTCTCTTTATCCTTTCAAATTTATACTTGTTTTATTCCCTTATTATTTCAGTAGATTTTTGAAAGAGAGCAGATATGAACACTTGTGTTACCTCTGCTATGTTTATCCAGAAGACAAATACAAAATAACAAAAAAGAAAATGGCAAGCTCTTTGAGGACAGGCTTTACACCAAGTTGACCTATAGCACCTATTGCAACAAGGGGCAGATAGAAATTACTAAGTAAGAACTTTATGTGTATAAAGAAGACTTCATGGGTTAAACATTCATTGAAAGTGTACTGACACTTCAAACATGGGAACAAAGAATTTCTCACTTACTGTGCTAGGGCCTCTTTCTGGAGGCATTTAAAGTAAATTTGACCAGATCTTCCTCCCACTCATCCTTCTATTTGTTTTGATTTTGGATAAAAAAAAGAAAATTTTGTTTAGTCTTTTTCTCCTGCAGACATGTGTACGGGTTGGAAATGGAAAAGGGATTTGGTTACCCTTCCTCACATGGGTTTACGTGGCCTGAGAACCTATCCACGTGTCCTGCCAAACCCACAGCCTGTGACAGACAGAGCACAATGCTGACTTTTTTCCATGTATCCAATACCAGATAAATGTATGATATGTTAAATATTTTCAAGCTAAGCTGCTCTAAAGGACAGTGGTAGAAGGAGAAGGGCACATTTCTCAGCCATCTGTTACTGCCCCATTCCCACAGCACTGGTTCCTCACAGCCTGACACCGAGGGACTCAACAGATGGAGGAATGTGGTTTTAAGTTCGCTGAGTTAATTGTACTTTTCTCTACTTGTAGCCCTCAGATTTAGACATCAGAAATGCCTGAACCCTTCATCTCAATAAACAACCCAGTTAGTGCTGGAGGACCATAGCTGAGTGATGTCTAAGAAATGGATCCCTCCATTATATGCCAGTTTCACCACAAAATTCTTTATATATGGTTCTCTTATTAGAGTAATTTTCACTAAGGTTTAGCTTATTACAAGACGTGGGATCTGTGTTGTATAATTCTTCATTCAAAAGTCAGCAAAGATCTTTTCCAGAAAATTTATAACAATATTTAATCAAAGGAACATTCTTGGACTTAAAATTCCAAAAAGAGCCACAAATACATCTCTTTCATTCTCAGCTTTACCATCCTATTATTAAAAAAAAAAAAATCACCATTAAGCAGTGGCAAGCAAAGTGCAAGTGAAGGAAAGGAGAGAATGTTAATTTTCTATGCTCACAGGTACTAATTTCATTTTTCTTTACAATAATCTTAAAGGATGCAAAAAACAAGTAAGACATCCTCTCCCAAATATTTTAACTAGGTTTCAAAAAGGCCACATTTGAGGAAAATAAGTTTTTTTCCATAAAATTTTTTTAACCAATGTAATGGGAAGAAGGCTCTGGCATTTGTTTACTATCCACTTTGTACCAGAACTCTGATATGTCCCTTTACATAAACTATCTCATTCAATCTTCACAGCAATCCAGTAAAATAGGTATTATTATCCCTATTTCACAGATGACAAAACTGAGACCTAGTTTCCAGGGTTGCTCAGGGAATATAGAACATAGTCAGAATTTGAACCCAAGTATTGTTTAGTTTGAATTATGTGGGAGTTAGCATGGCATAGTGGTAAAAAAGCACAGATTTTAGAACAAGATTACCTATGTTTGAATCTTGATTGTATCCTTTCTAAATGACCTTAGGTAAGTTGATTTGCTTCTCTGCTTTAGTTTTCTAACCAATAAAATGGAGATAATCAAATTAATAATCTCACATGGACACTGTAGAAATTAAATGAAGACCTGCAAAGTCTTTAGGAACAATGCTTTGGTGGGCATTCCAAGATGGCCGAATAGGAACAGCTCTGTTCTGCAGCTCCCAGAGTGACTGACGCAGAAGATGGGTGATTTCTGCATTTCCAACTGAGGTACCTGGTTCATCTCATTGGGACTGGTTGGACAGTGGGTGCAGCCCATGGAGGGTGAGCTGAAGCAGGGCAGGGCATTGCCTCACCCAGGAAGCATAAGGGGTCTGGGGATTTCCCTTTCCTACCAAAGGGAAGCTATGACAGACTGTACCTGGAAAAATGGGACATTCTCACCCAAATATTGTGCTCTTCCTACAGTCTTAGCAACAGGCAGACAAGGAAATTCTCTCCTGTGCCTGGCTCGGTGGGTCCCACGCCCACGGGGCCTTGCTCGTTGCTAGCACAGCAGTTTGAGATCAAACTGCGAGGTGGCAGCCTGGCTGGGGGAGGGGCATCCGCCACTGCTGAGGCTTGAGTAGGTAAACAAAGCGGCCAGGAAGCTCAAACTGGGTGGAGCCCACCACGGCTCAACAAGGCCCACTGCCTCTACATTCCACCTCTGTGGGCAGGGCATAGCTGAACAAAAGACAGCAGACAACTTCTGCAGACTTAAACAGCCCTGACAACTCTGAACAGAGCAGTGGTTCTCCCAGCACAGCGTTTGAGCTCTGAGAACAGACACACTGCCTCCTCAAGTGGGTCCCTGACTCCTATGTAGCCTAACTGGGAGACACCTCCCAGTAGGGACCAACGAACACCTCATATAGGTGGCTGCCCCTCTGGGATGAAGCTTCCAGAGGAAGGATCAGGCAGCAATATTTGCTGTTCTGCAGCCCCCGCTGGTGATACCCAGGCAAACAGGGTCTGGAGTGGAGCTCCAGCAAACTCCAACAGACCTGCAGCTGAGGGACCTGACTGTTAGAAGAAAAAATAACAAACAGAAAGGAATAGCATCAACATCAACAAAAAGGACATCCACACAAAAATCCCATCTGTAGGTCACTAACATCAAAGACCAAAGTTAGGTAAAACCACAAAGATGGGGAGAAACCAGAGCAGAAAAGCTAAAAATTCTAAAAATCAGAGCGCCTCTTCTCCTCCAAAGGATTACAGCTCCTCACCAGCAATGGAACAAAGCTGGATGGAGAGTGACTTTGACGAGGTGACAGAAGTAGGCTTCAGAAGGTCAGTTGATAACAAACTTCTCTGAGCTAAAGGAGGATGTTCAAACCTATTGCAAGGAAGCTAAAAACCTTGAAAAAAGATTAGAAGAATGACTAAATAGAATAAACACTGTAGAGAAAACCTTAAATTACCTGAAGGGAACTGAAAACCACAGCACGAGAACTTTGTGATACATGCACAAGCTTCAACAGCCAATTCAGTCAAGTGGAAGAAAGGGTATCAGTGATTGAAGATCAAATTAATGAAATAAAGTGAGAAGACAGGTTAGAAAAAAATAGTAAAATGAAATGAACAAAGCCTCCAAGAAATATCAGACTATGTGAAAAGACCAAATCTATGTTTGATTGGTGTACCTGAAAGTGACGGGGAGAATGGAACCAAGTTGGAAAACACTCTTAAGGATCTTACCCAGGAGAACTTCCTCAACCTAGCAAGACAGGCCAACATTCAAATTCAGGAAATGCAGAGAACACCACAAAGATACTCCTTGAGAAGAAAAACCCCAAGACACATAATTGTCAGATATACCAAGGTCGAAATGAAGGAAAAAGTGTTAAGGGCAGCCAGAGAGAAAGGTCAAGTTACCCAAAAAGGGAAGCCCATCAGACTAACAGTGGATCTCTCAGCAGAAACCCTACAAGCCAGAAGAGAGTGGGGGCCAAAATTCAACATTCCTAAAGGAAAGAATTTTCAACACAGAATTTCTTATCCAGCCAAACTAAGCTTCATAAGTGAAGGAGAAATAAAATCCTTCACAGACAAACAAATGCTGAGAGATTTTGTCACCACCAGGCCTGCCTTACAAGAGGTCCTGAAGGAAGCACTAAACATGGAAAGAAACAACCAGTACCAGCCACTGCAAAAGCAGGCCAAATTATAAAGACCAGTGATGCTATGAAGAAACTGCATCAATTAACGGGCAAAATAACCAGCAAACATCATAATGACAGGATCAAATTCACACATAACAATATTAACCTTCAATGTAAATGGGCTAAATGCCCCAATTAAAAGACACAGACTGGCAAATTGGATAAAGAGTCAAGACCCATCAGTGTGCTGTATTAAGTAGACCCATCTTACGTGCAAAGATGCACATAGGCTCAAGATAAAGGGATGGAGGAAGATCTACCAAGCAAATGGAAAGAAAAAAAAAAGCAGGTGTTACAATCCTATTCTCTGATAAAACAGACATTAAACCAACAAAGATCAAAAGAGACAAAGAAGGCCATTGCATAACAGTAAAGGGATCAACAAGAAGAGCTAACTATCCTAAATATATATGCAACCAATACAGGAGCACCCAGATTCATACAGCAAGTCCTTAGAGACCTACAAAGAGACTTAGACTCCCAAACAATAATAACGGGAGACTTTAACACCCCACTGTCAATATTAGACAGATCAATGAGACAGAAGGTTAACAAGGATATCCAGGACTTGAGCTCAGCTCTGCAACAAGCAGACCTAATAGACATCTACAGAACTCTCCACCCCAAATCAACAGAATATACATTCTTTTCAGCACCACATCGTACTTGTTCTAAAATTGACCACATAATTGGAAGTAAAGCACTCCTCAGCAAATGTAAAATAACAAAAATCACAACAAACTCTCTCTCAGACCACAGTGCAATGGAATTGGAACTCAGGATTAAGAAACTCACACAAAACCACACAACGACAGGGAAACTGAACAACTTGCTCCTGAATGACTACTGGGTACATAATGAAATGAAGGCAGAAATAAAGATGTTCTTTGAAAACAATGAGAACAAAGACACAATGTACCGGAATCTCTGGGACACATTCAAAGCAGTGCGTAGAGGGAAATTTATAGCACTAAATGCCCACAAGAGAAGGCAGGAAAGATCGAAAATCGACACCCTAACATCACAGTTAAAAGAACTAGAGAAGCAACAGCAAACACATTCAACAGCTAGCAGAAGACAAGAAATAACTAAGATCAGAGCAGAACTGAAAGAGATGGAGACACAAAAAAATGCTTCAAAAAATCAATGAATCCAGGAGCTGGTTTTTTGAAAACATCAACAAAATTGATAGACCGCTAGCAAGACTAATAAAGAAGAAAAAAGAATCAAATAGACACAATAAAAATGATAAAGGGTTTATCACCACCAATCCCACAGAAATACAAACTACCATCAGAGAATACTATAAACACCTCTATGCAAATAAACTAGAAGATCTAGAAGAAACAGATAAATAGGATAAATTCCTGGACACATACACCATCTCAAGACTAAACCAGGAAGAAGTTGAAACTCTGAATAGACCAATAACAGGATCTGAAACTGAGGCAATAATTAATAGCCTAAGAACCAAAAAAAAGTCCAAGACCAGACAGATTCACAGCCGAATTCTACCAGAGGTACAAAGAGGAGCTGGTACCATTACTTCTGAAACTATTCCAATCAATAGAAAAAGAGGGACTCCTCCCTAACTCATTTTATGAGGCAAACATCATCCTGATATCAAAGCCTGGCAGAGACAGAGCAAAAAAATAGAATTTAGACCAATATCCATGATAAACATCAAAGCCAATATCCTCAATAAAATATTGGCAAACAAATCCAGCAGCACATCAAAAATGTTATCCACCATGATCAAGTGGGCTTCATCCCTGGGATGCAAGGCTGGTTCAATATATGCAAATCAATAAACGTAATCCATCACATAAACAGAACCAATGACAAAAATCACATGATTACCTCAATAGATGCAGAAAAGGCCTTCGACAAAATTCAACAGCGCTTCATGCTAAAAACTCTCAATAAATTAGGTATTGATGGGATGTATCACAAAATAATAAGAGCTACATAAAAAACTGGAAGCAATCCCTTTGAAAATCAGCACAAGACAAAGATGCCCTCTCTCACCACTCCTATTCAACACAGTATTGGATGTTCTGGCCAGGGCAATCAGGCAAGAGAAAGAAAGGGTATTCAATTAGGAAATGAGGAAGTCAAATTGTCCCTGTTTGCAGATGACATGATTGTATATCTAGAAAACCCCATCATCTCAGCTTAACCCAAAATCTCCTTAAGCTGATAAGCAAATTCAGCAAAATCTCAGGATACAAAATCAATGTGCAAAAATCACAAGCATTCTTATACACCATTAACAGAAAAACAGAGAGCCAAATCATGAGTGAAATCCCATTCACAATTGCTACAAAGAGAATAAAATACCTAGGAATCCAACTTACAAGGGATGTGAAGGACCTCTTCAAGGAGAACTACAAACCACTGCTCAACAAAATAAAAAAGGACAAAACAAATGGAAGAATATTCCATGTTCATGGGTAGGAAGAATGAATATTATGAAAATAGCCATACTGCTCAAAGTAATTTATAGATTCAGTGCTATGCCCATCAAGCTACCTTCACAGAATTGGAAAGCTTTCCTCACAGAACTGGAAAAAACAACTTTAAAGTTCATATGGTACCAAATAAGAGCCCGTATTGCCAAGACAATCCTAAGCAAAAAGAACAAAGGTGGAGACATCACACTACCTGACGTCAAACTACACTACAAGGCTACAGTAACCAAAACAGCATAGTACTGGTCCCAAAACAGACATATAGACCAATGAAACAGAACAGAGATTTCAGAAATGATACCACACATCTACAGCCATCTGATCTTTGACAAATCTGACAAAAACAAAAAATGGGGAAAGGATTTCCTATTTAATAAATGGTGCTGGGAAAACTGGCTAACCATACGTGGAAAGCTGAAACTGGATCCCTTCCTTACACCTTATACAAAAATTAATTCAAGATGGATTAAAGACTTACATGTTAGACCTAAAACCATAAAAACCCTAGAAGAAAACCTAGGCAATACCATTCAGGACATAGGCATGGGCAAGAACTTCATGACTAAAACACCAAAACAATGGCAACAAAAGCCAAAATGGACAAATGGGATCTAATTAAACTAAAGAGCTTCTGCAAAGCAAAAGAAACTACCACCACAGTGAACAGGCAACCTACAGAATGGGAGAAAATTTTTGCAATCTCCCCATCTGACAAAGGGCTAATATCTAGAATCTACAAAGAACTCAAACAAATTTACAAGAAAAAATCAAACAACCCCATCAAAAAGTGGGCAACGGTTACGAACAGACACTTCTCAAAAGAAGACATCTATGCAGCCAACAGACACATGAAAAAATGCTCATCATCACTGGTCATCAGAGAAATGCAAATCAAAACCACAATGAGATACCATCTCATGCCAGTTAGAATGGCCATCATTAAAAAGTCAGGAAACAACAGATGCTGGAGAGGATGTGGAGAAATAGGAATGCTTTTACACTGTTGATGGGAGTGTAAATTACTTCAACCATTCTGGAAGACAGTGTGGCAATTCCTCAAGGATCTAGAACTAGAATTACCATTTGACCCAGCAATTCCATTACTGGGTATATACACGAAGGATTATAAATCATGCTACTATGAAAACACATGCACACATATTTTTTTGTGGCACTATTCACAATAGCAAAGACTTGGAACTGACCCAGATGTCCATCAATGATAGACTGGATTAAGAAAATATGACACATATACACCATGGAATACTATGCAGCCATAAAAAATGATGAGTTCATGTCCTTTGTAGGGACACGGATGAAGCTGGAAACCATCATTCTCAGCAAACTATTGCAAGGACAGAAAACCAAACACTGCATGTTGTCACTTTTAGGTGGGAATTGAACAATGAGATCACTTGGACACAGGGCAGGGAACATCACATACTGGGGCCTGTTGGGGGTTGGGGGGCTGTAGGAGGGAAAGCATTAGGAGAAATACCTAATGTAAATGATGAGTTGATGGGTGCAGCAAACCAACATGGCACATATATACCTATGTATCAAACCTGCACTTGTGCACATGTACCCTAGAACTTAAAGTATAATTTTAAAAAAAATGCTTTGCAAATAGCAATCGTTATTACATATTAACTTATATTATTATTATTAACTCTACTTTTATGAAAATATTTGTCTTATTCATTTTTCCTAATATACAAAATAATTAAGAAATGTTGTAAATAATTGAAACTATAAGAGGACAATGGTCTCCCAAACTATCACTTCCTACATACTTGGAGTTAAATTAGTTCAGGCATCAACCAAATTGGAAGTTACAAAACAAACTTAGTCACCTTGTTAATTCATATATACCAAAAGGCTTTCACTATCTCTTTTCTAAAACTTCAAGTATTTTTATTGGGTCTTGGTACACATATTTTAATATTTTAAAATTTAAAGCATGCAAGCTCATTAAGAAATAAAGTTTGTTGATGTTATAGATAGAAAGCACTTTCAGTTACCCATATTGAGGAGAAAAAGTGGCTAATGTCTTAAGAATTGAATCTGAGAGTTGAGAAGGACCACGCTAGACGAACTACTACGGTGAAATTATGTTCCTGTCCTTAAATACTTCTTCACTTAATGTTCGACAAATTCAAAATGTTTTCACACACATCTAACAGTATATTTCGGTATCACTATCTGTTCCCTGCTTGAATAATTCTAGTGATGGGGAGGTCATTGCTTTAGAAGGGGGGAATTAGAGAAATTTATATTTAAAACCTGCCATATGAGGTCAAAGAATCAGTCTATCAGAGACTTTAAAGAAACTAAATTTTATGAAGTCTGCCCCCCCTCTGATTTGGGCTTTCTTAGACTGATTAGATTGACTGAACATTCACACTGCAGGCCATTTTTCCAACATATGACCTAGAACTCTGAGGATTTTATAAACATTCAGTGTCTGCTGTTTTAATGCAGTTTTCAGTTTAATTAGTATTAATCAATAACACAATGTAATGGGTGGCATGAAAACTAGCAAAAATAAAAGAAAGAAAACAAAAGAGGTAGACTTTAAAAGATTGTCTACCAAAAGAAATGTGCTTACATTTACACATATTTTTCTTTTTTTAGTCTTATAATTATTATTACTATTATTATTATTATTATTATTATACTTTAGTTTTAGGGTACATGTGCATAACTTGCAGGTTTGTTACATATGTATACATGTGCCATGTTGGTGTGCTGCACCCATTAACTCATCATTTAGCATTACGTATATCTCCTAATGCTATCCCTCCCTCCTCCCCCCACCCCACAACAGGCCCTAGTGTGTGATGTTCCCCTTCCTGTATCCATGTGTTCTCATTATTCAATTCCCACCTATGAGTGAGAACATGTGGTATTTGGTTTTTTGTCCTTGCCATAGTTTGCTGAGAATGATAGTTTCCAGCTTCATCTATGTCCCTACAAAGGACATGAACTCATCATTTTTTATGGCTGCATAGTATTCCATGGTGTATATGTGCCACATTTTCTTAATCCAGTCTATCATTGTTGGACATTTGGGTTGGTTCCAAGTCTTTGCTATTGTGAATACTGCCACAATAAACATACGTGTGCATGTGTCTTTATAGCAGCATGATTTATAATCCTTCGTGTATATACCCAGTAATGGGATGGCTGGGTCAAATGGTAATTCTAGTTCTAGATCCTTGAGGAATCGCCATACCAACTTCCACAATGGTTGAACTAGTTTACAGTCCCACCAACAGTGTAAAAGTGTTCCTATTTCTCCACATCCTCTCCAGCACCTGTTGTTTCCTGACTTTTTAATGATGGCCATTCTAACTGGTGTGAGATGGTATCTCATTTTGGTTTTGATTTGCATTTCTCTGATGGCCAGTGATGATGAGCATTTTTTCATGTGTTTTTTGGCTGCATAAATGTCTTCTTTTGAGAAGTGTCTGTTCATATCCTTGGCCCACTTTTTGATGGGGTTGTTTTTTTCTTGTAAATTTGTTTGAGTTCATTGTAGATTCTGGAT
>NW_026652277.1:88719618-88817128 GCF_009828535.3 Hylobates moloch | reverse complement strand
ATCCAGAATCTACAATGAACTCAAACAAATTTACAAGAAAAAAACAAACAACCCCATCAAAAAGTGGGCAAAGGACATGAACAGACACTTCTCAAAAGAAGACATTTATGCAGCCAAAAAACACATGAAAAAATGCTCATCATCACTGGCCATCAGAGAAATGCAAATCAAAACCACAGTGAGATACCATCTCACACCAGTTAGAATGGCCATCATTAAAAAAATCAGGAAACAACAGGTGCTGGAGAGGATGTGGAGAAATAGGAACACTGAGTGTCATTATTTTGAAGTATTTTTCTTGGACATTTAGTCACAAATTTTGCTCTTCTGGGGGCTAAATTTCAAATGTTGTGTGTTTTCCAAGGAGCCCAATCAAATGACTTTGGATGAAATTCAAGAGTAGAAATTAAGAACAGCACATAATTCTACAACAGTTCTTAATTTTTATATCGTCACATATCTCTATATTTTATATTTTCTTTGTTCTGATTTTGGTAGAGAAGTTTTCCCCTGTCTCTAGATAATACATAAACTCTCAAAGATTTTCCTCCACATTTTTATTCTGCTTTTCATTTTTTACTTGCTAATCTATCTGGAGTTTATATTTGTGTGTGCCATAAAATGAGGATTTAATTTAATTTTTTTCCACATGGCTAGCCAATTATGAAATGACATTATTTAGTAGATAAGTACTTATTTCCTACTGAACTATCAGCTTTATAATACATTAACTTTCTATACACAATGGAAAATATTTTTGCTGTATGTATTTTATTCCTTCTATTTATTTTTCTCTTCCTATATTAATATTTTATTGATCATAGAGGTTTTTTAGCATGCTAGGGATATCTAGAAAAATAAGCAAATGTTTACATTTAAACAAATATTTTTTCTATATTTTCTCTACGAGAGATTGCTTGATTTGGTTTATATTTGTGAGTGATTAAAACCCAAAGTATTCCACATATGGAAAAGTCAATAACTAAACTGATTTTTACAAACCAATGACAACTATGAGATTAATTTCAAAAAAACTAGAATCCCCAAACCTGGCCTCTGACAATACCTGATACACAAGGACCTGTCACTGTCCTTACACCCTTGGACTCTGTTCTGTGTTTATTCAATGATCCTTCCATTTATAAGAACTAAGATTGTAGTATAGTATAAGTACTAAAGCTCTTAAACAATAGTTCTGATTTAGGTAAACAATCTCTGCAAGCATCATGCTGTCACAAACTGAATACAAACAGTAAAGATGGTCAGAAAAAGGAAAGCCACTCAGAATGAGACCTTGGGTCTAATAGACATAAAAAGTATCACTGAGACTAAATCCATAAACGAGTCCATATAAAACTGAAACTGAAATATTGTTTGCCCAAGCATCATATTTTCTAGAACAGTTACCCTGAAGAAACCCAGGACACATAAAGACTCCCATGCTCTCCTGTAGCAATGTATTTCAGATGCAAATGAGTAACAAACTTGAGAAGTATGCCTTGCCTGGGAAAGCTGGAAAGATCACCGGTAAGACTGTTGGGTCAAGTTCCCCCAATTTTGTAATTCAGAAAATCAAGAATCATCATTGAGATAATTAAATGCTACTTTGTTTAATCTATAGAACAGTGTGTATCACACATTTTGTCATAAATGGCCATAAATTTGGTAATATTGGCTCAATCTTTCATAAATTAGGCATGCAATGTTTCTAAGGAGGAAATTTTTTAGTATGATGCCCAAAGGTAATTCTTCCTCATCTTAAGACTCACATCCACTGGTCAGGACAATCTGAGGTACACCATGTAGAAATAAGAAAGGATTCAAAAGCTTACCTACTTCTTCCTGAGTGTTGTATAATTTTTTAAACTAGTAGTATCTAATGTGTGTGCATATATGCACACATATGTACATACACGTTTGTTAGTAACCTACTTTGTTCTGGAATGGAGTGATGGCATTGCACAAAGTTATATAAAATACAGCAAGATAGCATAAATTGAAAATAAGTGAGAAAGAAAAAAGAAAAAATAGAAATGAAGCAAATATAAAAATTGGTGTCACAAACTCCAATGCACTTAGTACCAGTAGGCAACAAATATAGATCTAATATTTCTAGTAAACAATGCAGTGGCCTCATATCTGTAGTACTTTCGTGTAGATTATCTCCCTATTGTACTGCTTGCAATGCAGGTGAGATAGTCCACTACTCAAATATATATTCTAACTTACAGGTCATCTTGGGATATGAAGCATTAAGCCTCACAGAATATAATGTGTGCCATAAACAAACCTCAGACTTTTCTTGGAAAGTGCTGTAGAAGCATCATGCTTTAGGAACTAAATGGATTTATACACAAAAGCATAAGAATGTATTGAATGCCTGCTATATTCCAGGCACTGTGTATCTAAATCATTTATTACTAACAAGCCATTAAGCTGCTTATTAATAGCCTTATTTGGTGCAAAAGAAAACTGAAGATCAGAGAAATAGAAGAACTTACACAAGACTGCACAGCTAGGAAGAGCCAGCACTGGGGCACATATCCCAACCTTTGAGCCCAATGTCAGTGTTGCCATTGCTGTATGTCAATCTCTAAATAGCCAATGGCTTCTTTTAGACTTGATATAACCATGAAGTACCAGCAATCCAAAATTTAAGCTCCAAAAGAACTATAAAATAAATATAAACTTCCTTATAGTTGTTTTTATTACATACACTGGATTATCCATTCTAAGTTTATTTTACACTTAAGATTTACCTTTTTAATAATTTTAGGTTTAGTAAGCATTTCCATAATAGTAATGATAGAGTGACACCAGCAAGATAGCAAAATAGGAAGCCCTAGACCCTTCTTCCCCCTACAAACACACCAATTTGACAACAGTTGGTGGGGAATTCCCATTCAGGTACCCCTCTCTCTCATGAGAGAGAGCTGTTCTCCTTTCTCTTTCTTTTGCTTATTAAACCTCCACTCCTAAACTCAAAATAAAAAAAAAGAGAGTTGATGGACAAATTCCAAAACCTAGAAACCAGTTGAGAGGTTCCTGTGCCACAGGTGTGCATGAAACTACTCACATCAAAGCTGGGGTAGAAAAATTTGATACCTCCAGGAGAGTGCCATATGATCAGAGAAAACTCAGCTCCCCGCTTCTTCCCAGGGAGGGAAATAGGTGAACATGTTCAATGCCCCAACTTTTCTAGAGGTCACCCTAAGGAGTAGTTTCTGTCTAGCATGTCTTGGAATGCTGACAATACCTGTCTTATTATAGCCACCTACGGCCAGTGAAAACCGAAATACTGATTTGGGCTGGCAGTTGCCATAGTCCATAGCCCCCTTCACTGGATCAGCACAGAACGAGATAACAAAAGTCTTCAGATCCCAGTTCCTCCCTAGGGATTACCCAGAGGACTGTTTTCTGTCTAGCCTGTCATGGAGGTGAGATCTGACTTAATCTGGCCTTGTATAGGCAGTGAGAACAAAGACAACAGTGTGGGCTGGCATCGCCACAGAGCCATACATTTTCCTCTGGTTCAACACCATGAGCAGATGAAAAACCTCAGTTCTCAACTTCACCTTTGGAAGGGAAAGAGGTAGATTACATGTCCAATGCCCCAACTTTTCTGGGGGTTACCCAGAGGACAGGTATCTGTCTAGCCTGTCTTGGAATACTGACGAGACCCAGAAAAATCTAGCCACCTGGAGTGACTGAAAACAGAGATGGCAGTGCAGGCCGATATGTCACCATAGCCCGGCTTTCAGCCTGTTTCAGCACAGAAGGAATGGACAAAAAGCCATCTCTCAGTCTCTCCCTGGGGAAGAAAAAAGGTGAATTATGCATCAAATGCCCCAACTTTTTGGTGTTATCCAGAGGACTGGCTTCTGTATAACTTAGAGCATTCATAAGACGCAGCATAATCTAGCCACCTGGAGGCAAGTAAGAGCAGAGACAGTGGTTTCATTTAGCACACAACTAATCACCACTTTCCTTCACCCCCTGCCCTGCCCCACACACAGATCCACACTGTGTGAATAGGTGAAAAACCCAGGTCTCAACTTCAACTTCTCCTTGTGGAAGGAAGGGGTTGCGTGACAGAGCATCCATGAGCCAACTTTTGGGGAAGCTTCTTGAGGAATGGGTTTCAGTCTTGTTTGTCTTGGAGCACTGACAGGACACAGTGTATTATAACTGCCTAGGGGGTCTCTAAGAACAAAGAAAGCATGTTGAACCAGCACAAAGGTTAGAGAGTTCTCCAGGATCTCTGGCTGGGCTGATCTTCCCCTGCAGGAGGCCAGTCTGTGAAGACTGAAAGAGATGACTGTTTTGCCTAATGCACAGACAACAAGGCAGAGAGTCAAGGAAAATGAAAAAGAAAAATAGGGAAATACATTCTAAACAGAAAAAACAAGATAAGTCTCCAGAAACCAACTCTAATGAAACAAAGTTATTTTATTTACCTGATAGAGAATTTAAAACAGCCATCATTTGCTATGTTCAGTGAGATCAGAAGAACAAAGCAAGAATTTCAACAAGGAGATTGGAAATACTTTAAAGTACCAAATACAAATCAAGGAGATGAAGAATACAATAATTGAATTAAAAAATGTGCTACAGGGATTCAACAGTAGGCTAAATCAAGCAGAAGAAATGATTACCAAACTCAAAGAAAGGTCATTGGAAATTATTCAGGCTGGGGAGAAATAAAAATTAAAAATGATGAAAAAAGCTTAAGGGATGTATGGCACATCATATAAAAGACTAACATATGCATTAGGGGAGTTCAAGGATGAGAGGAGAAAAAGACCAGAAAGCATAATCAAAGAACTAATGGTCAAAAACTTCCCAAATCTGGGGAAGGAAATGAACATCAGATCCAGTAAGCTTAAAGAGCCCCAATAAGATAAACCCAAAAAAATCTAAAATAAGATACATTATTGTTCAATTGTCAAAAGTCAAATACAAAGAGAATTTTGAGAGTCAGGCATGGTGGCTCATACTTGTAATTCCAGCACACTGGGAGGCCAAGGTGGCTGATCACCTAAGGTCAGGAGACCAACATGGTGAAACCCCGTCTCTATTAAAAATACAAAATTAGCCAGGTGTGGTGGTGTGTGCCTGTAATCCCAGCTTCTCTGGAGGCTGAGGCAGGAGAATCACTTGAACCCAGGATGTGGAGATTGCAGTAAGCCGAGATCACACCACTGCACTCCAGCCTGGGAGACAGAGCAAGACTCCATCTCAAAAAAAAAAAAAAAGAAAGAGAATTTTGAAAGCAGCAAGAGAAAAGCCACCTGTCACATATAAGGAAGCCTCCTAAGACTATAAGCTAATTTTTCAGAAGAAATCTTCCAGGTCAGAAGGGAGTGGAATGATATATTGAAAGTGTTGAAAGCAAAACAACAAACAAACAAGAATACTATATGCAGCAAAACTATCCTTCAAAAACAAAACAGAGATAAAGTTATTCCACACAAAAGCTGAGGGAGTCCATCACCACTAGATCTGCCTTACAAGTAATGCCATAAGAAGTTATTCAAGTTGAAATGAAAGAATGCTAAACAGCAACACAATCGTATTAAAAAAGTATAAAAACTCATTTGTTAAGGCACATACTAAGACAAATACAGAACATTGTATTATTGTAGTAGTGGGGACACAATCACTTTAAATTCCAGTTTAAAACTCAAAGGCAATGACAATTAAAATTATCAAAAGCAACTACAACTAAAAGTACATACTAACAGATGCGTAATATGACTGGATATAAGTTATGACATCAATAACATAAAGTGGGAGGGGAATATTAAAAGTGTAGAGATTTTGTATGTGTTTGAAATTATTATCAGCTTAGACTATTATAACTATAAAATATTTCTTGTGAGTCCCATGGTACCATAAAGAAAATACCTATAAAAGTTACATTGAAGAGAAAAAGGAATCAAAGCATATCCATACAAAGAAACAACAAGATACAAAGGAAGCTTGCAAGCAGAAAAAAAGGGACCAAAGAACTACAAGACAAATAGAAAATAGTTCAAAATGGCAACTGTAAATACTTCTCTATCAATAATTACTTTAAATGTAAATAGATTGAAATACCCAATCAAAAAACATAAAACAGCTGAATGGATTTTCTTTATCTCAAAAGAACATACTTTATTGATGGTGGCTTGTGTTATTATCATCATTATTATCACCCCTTTCAATTTTTTTATTATACTTTAAGTTCTAGGGTACATGTGCACAACGTGCAGATTTGTTACATATGTATACATGTGCCATGTTGGTGTGCTGCACCCATTAACTCATCATTTACACTAGGTATATCTCCCAGTGCTATCCCTCCCCCCTCCCCCCACCTCACAACAGGCCCCAGTGTGTGATGTTCCCCTTCCTGTGTCCAAGTGTTCTCATTGTTCAACTCCCACCTATGAGTGAGTACATGCGGTGTTTGGTTTTTTGTCTTTGCAATAGTTTGCTGAGAATGATGGTTTCCAGCTTCTTCCATGTCCCTACAAAGGATATGAACTCATCATTTTTTATGGCTGCATAGTATTCCATGGTGTATATGTGCCACATTTTCTTAATCCAGTCTATCATTGATGGACATTTGGGTTGGTTCCAAGTCTTTGCTATTGTGAATAGTGCTGCAATAAACATATGTGTGCATGTGTCTTTATAGCAGCATGATTTATAATCCTTTGGGTATATACCCAGTAATGGGATGGCTGGGTCAAATGGTATTTCTAGTTCTAGATCCTTGAGGAATTGCCACACTGTCTTCCACAATGGTTGAACTAATTTACAGTCCCACCAACAGTGTAAAAGTGTTCCAATTTCCCCACATCCTCTCCAGCATCTGTCGTTTCCTGACTTTTTAATGATTGCCATTCTAACTGGCATGAGATGGTATCTCACTGTGGTTTTGATTTGCATTTCTCTGATGGCCAGTGATGATGAGCATTTTTTCATGTGTCTGTTGGCTGCATAAATGTCTTCTTTTGAGAAATGTCTGTTCATATCCTTCACCCACTTTTTGATGGGATTGTTTGTTTTTTTCTTGTAAATTTGTTTGAGTTCATTGTAGATTCTGGATATTAGCACCTTGTCAGATGAGTAGATTGCAAAAATTTTCTCCCACTGAATGGATTTTTTTAAAAAGATCTATTATAACTATATGTCCTCTACAAGAAACTCACTTTAGATTTAACAGCAAACACAGGCTGAAAGTGAAAGGATGGGAAAAGTATTCCATCCTAATGGCAACAAAAAGAGAACAGAGGGCAGAGGTGGCTAAACTTGAGCAAAATAGACTCTGAGTTAAAAAAAAAAAAAGTCACGAGACACCAAAAAAAAGACACTTTATAATGATAAAAAGTTAAATTCACCAGGAAGTTTTAACAATTATAAATATATATATTATTTATATATATAAATTATATATACATAATTTAACAATTATATAAATATATAAAAATATATAAATAAAATATATATGTTTTAACAATTATAAATATATATATAAAATAAGAACACTTAAATATGTAAAGCAAACATTAATGGATCTGAAGGGAGAAACAGACAGGAATAAAATAATAATAGAAGACTTTAATACCCCCACTTTCAATAAAAGACAGAACATCCAGGCAGAAAATTAACAAGGAAACATTAAACTTAACAATGTCATAGACCAAATTGACCTAACAGACATATACAGAACGTTCCACCCAATAGCAGCGGAATACACATTCTTCTCAAGCACGCAAGAAGTCTTGAGGATAGATCACATGCTAGGGCCCAAAACATGTCTTTAAAAATTTCAGATTGTAATCATACCAAGCATCTTTCCAACCACAATGGAATGAAACCAGAAATCATTAACAGAAGGAAAACTGGAAAATTCACAAATGTGTGGAAATTAAACAACATATTCTTAAACAACCATTGGGTCACATAAAAAATCAAAAGAGAAATTAGAAAATATTTTGAGAAAATGAAAACACAACATACTAACATTTATGGAATTCAGCAAAAGTAGTACCAAAAGGGAAATGTATAGTGATAAACATCTATACTAAACACAAAGAAAGATCTCAAATAAACAACCTAATTTTACACCTCAAGGAACTAGAAAAAGAACACTGAGTCCAAAGTTACCAGAAGTAAGGATATACTAAAGATTAGAGCAGAAATAGATAAAATAGAAAACTAATAGCAAAAACATTAATGCAACTGAGAGTTGAGTTTTTTTAAAAAGACCAAAAAAAATCAACAAACCTTTAGCTAGACTAAGAAAAAAAGAGAGAAGATTCAAATTTTAAAAAATCACAAATTAAAGAAAATATAACTGATGCAACAGAAATAAAAAAAGATCATAAGAGACTACTATAAATAATTTTATACCAACAAAATGAGTAACCTAGAAGAAATGGATAAGTTTTGAGAAATATACAACGTACTAAGATTCAATCATGAAGACATAGAAAGTCTGAATAGACCTAAAATTCATAAGGAGATTGAATCAGTAATCAAAAGCCTCCCAACAGAGAAAAGCCCAGGACCAGATGGCTTCATGGATGAATTCTACCAAACATTTAAGGAAGAATTAACATCAATCCTCAAATTCTTCAAAAAAATTGAAGAGGAAGAAACACTTCCAAATTCATTTTATAAGATCAGCATTACCCTAGTATCATACCAGACAAAGATATCATAAGAAAACTAAAGGCCAATATTCCTGATGAATATTGGTCTTGGCAATGACTTTATGAAAGTAACAACAAAAGCACAGACAACAAAGCAAAAATAGACAAGTGGGACTACATCAAACTAAAAACTTCTGCACAGCAAAGGGAACAATCAACAGAGTGAAAAGATAGCCATAGGAATGAAAAAAAATTACAAACCCTATATCAAACGAATTAATTTCTAAAATATATATAGAACTCAATAGCAAAAAAATGAATAATCTGATTTTAAAATAAGCTAAAGTCTTGAATAGACATTTCTCTAAAGAAGCTATACAAATGGCCAACAGTTGTATAGAAAGATGCTCAGCATCACTAACCAGAAAAATACAAAGCACAACCACAATAAGACAACACCTCACACCTGGGAAGAATGGCTATTATTGGCCGGGCGCGGTGGCTCACGTCTGTAATCCCAGCACTTCGGAAGGCCGAGAGGGGGGAACACGAGGTCAGGAGATCGAGATCATCGCGGCTAACACGGTGAAACTCTGTCTCTATTAAAAATACAAAAAGTTAGGCACACGTGGCAGCGGGCGGCTGTAGTCCCAGTCACTCAGGAGGCTAAGGCGGGAGAATGGCGTGAACCCGGGAGGCAGAGCTTGCAGTGAGCCGAGATTGCGCCACTGCACTCCACCCTGGGCAACAGAGCGAGACTCCGTCTAAACAAACAAACAAACAAAAAAAGAATGGCTATTATTTATAAAACAAAAGACAAGTGCTGTGAGAATGTGAAGAAATCTCAACCCTAACACCCTATTGCTGAGAATGCAAAATAGTACAGCCACTATGAAAAAAGTATGAGTATTTCTCAAAAAATTAAAAATAGAACTACCATATGATCCAGCAATCCCACTTTTGGGTATTTATCCAAAAAATTGAAATTAGGATCTCAAATACATATATTAGTACTGCAATGTGCATTACTATTTACAGTTGCCAAGATATGGAAATAACCTAAATGTCCATCAACAGATGAATGAAGACAGAAAATGTAGTATAAACATATAATGGAATATTACTCAACCTTAAAAAAAGAAGGAAATCATGCAATATGTAAAAACATCGATGAGCCTTGAGGACATTACAAGGCTAAGTGAAATAAGCCAATTACAGAAAGCCAAATACTGCATGATTTCATTTATATAAGGTATCTAAAATATTCACTGATAATCAGACAGTAAAATGGTGGTTTTCAAGGGTGCAGGGAGGAGGAAATGCAGAGTTGCTAATAAAAGAATATAAAGTATCAATTATGCAAGATAAATATGTTTTAATGGTCTGCTGTACAACACTCTCCCTACAATTAACAGTACTGTATTTTACACTTAAAAATTTGTTAAGAGGGTCTCATGTTAAGCATTCTTACTACAGTAAAAGAATACTGAAAAAGTAATAATAATGATAATAACAGTTTAGTCCCTTCAACTCTGATATTCCATGATTTTATGCTCCTAAATATTACATATCAGTTTACATGAATCACACTATTGCTTTAAGGTATGTTTTGTGTATTTCATATAAATATCTAATTTTCAGATGGAAAAAATTAAAAAGGGAGTTTCTTCTCTAATGTGTCTGGTCTCCCGATGTTCAGTTCCCTGACAATAAAGATGAATAAAAATTTCCAAAGTAAAGGTTTTATAATTGACTTGCAAAATTACTCTAAACGAAAACAAATATTTTCTCCACCTCAGTAGCCAAAGCTATCCAACATATAACAAATAAACTATTTAACAAAATACTTTGCCAATATTTTGGCAAAATAATGAAAAAGAACTTAAGGAAAGTTTAGGTTTTAATAGGTTTTTTAAAATCCATGGATAAAAAAGTTATTGAAATTAATAAAATGAGTAAAAAATGTAAATAAATATATTGAGGCAGAATAAATATCATATCAAAAATATAGTAGAGAATACTCTAAGTGAAAAGATAACCTAATACTATGCAAACTAGAAAGGCAAAACTCCTGATTGAGGTAAAAATAAGAAAAAAATATAATATCAAGGAATCTGTATTTCATATTAAAAAAGATTACGGACCAATAAATTCTATCCTCCAATAATGTAAAATAGGTAATTAATATTCTGCTGAAAATTAAACTGAAAGTTTCTGGTCCCAGATTTAATCTAAATCCTCTCACATCCTAAGTAGTCCTCAAATCTCATTCCTTGGTGAGAAAAAAAGAAAAATTAAGAAAACACATTTCTTTTTGACAAATACATTTAAACACCCATTCTTCACCAAATAAGCACAACTATGTTTAGTCTGCCATTAGCATTGACTCTGAGTGACTGAGTGAGGCAGGCACTCAGAAAAATCATCAAGGGCCCACACTGAAAGGAATCAGAGATTATCTTAATCTAAACTTCTTATTGTTGCGTTGAGAAAAACTGGAGCCAGAGGGTTTTTGTGCCATGTTACACAATTACCAAGTGGCAGAGCCTAGAGCCTAAACTTAAACCCATGTATCTCGACTTCTGGTCTTCTTTCCACTATGACCTTCTGAGTTCTTGTTCAGTGGAGAGAGTTCCAGGCTACAAATCATGAATGGTTGCCAACCTTGAATTGACCATCAGGAATGAAGACCATGATTCTAGAAAGAAGGTAGACAAAGCACTTCTCATAATTGTGCATGCTATGTTAGTTTTCTATTGCTGCTGTAAGACATTACCAGAAGCTCAGGGGCTTAAACACACACACACACACACACAAACAAATTTGTTATCTTATACTCCTGCATGTTAGAAGCCCAGCACGGGTGTCATTGGCTAAAAACCAAGGTGTTGCAGGGCTTCATTACTTTCTGGAGATTGTAGGGGGATGTCTGTTTCCTCGCCTTCTCTAGCTCCTAGACACTACCTGCATTCCTTGGCTGATGGTCCCCTTCCTCCATTTTAAATGCTCTCAAACTTTCATCTCTCTGATAATTTTGTCCACAGTCAGATCTCCTCTTATTTTGGCTACGGCATAGAATGGTTCTCTGCTTTTAAGGATTTCTGTGATTAGACTGAGCCCATGTGAATAATTCAAAATAATCTTTTCCATCTTAAGGTCCATGCCCTTAATCACATCTTTGAGATCTTTTTTGCAATTAAGGTAACACACTGGGCATAAACATCTTTGGGAATCATCACTCTGCCTACCATGCAGGCCCTTGGCACAATTATGCAGACGGGAACATTTTTTTTCAGCCTTCCTTAGTTTCTTTCCTTCACCCATCCTCTTGCCTATTTCCCTAGCCCCTAACTGTTTCCCTAGCCCCTAACCCCTGGAATTCTGGTAATTATTTTGGTAAAATTAATTGGAAGGAAAGGAAAAATGAAAGGAAAGCAAAGGAAAGAGGAAAGGAAAGAAAAAAGGAGAGGAGAGGAGAGGAGAGGAGAGGAGAGAGGAAAGAGGAAAGGAAATGGGAAAGGAAGGAAGAGAAGGGGAAGGGAGAGGAGGGGAGGGGAGGGGGAGTGGGGGAAGATGGACAAACTTGCTAATACTCCAAAAAGGAAACAATTTTAACTTTAAATTGAAATCTTGAGACTCTAGCATCTAGAAGCCAGTGTTTACTATCACTGATGAAATTTTAGGTATAAAAGCTGGCATTTCCTTCTATTTTAAGATTAAATAGCATATTCTCCTGTGTATATATATCACATTTTCATTTACAATGTATACAAATTTCAAAACATGTTTTTGCCACAAATATATATAATTTTTATTCATCGATTTTTAATGAATTTTTTTTAAACCTGGGGATGGTTTGAGTGGATGGGGGAAAGAAGCACACGAGAACCCTCCAGCTTCCCTGTAAGTATTCTTACATCCCACTCTATCTCCATAAGCCCATTTAGCCAGAGATGATCAAAGAAGGTCTACATTCCTGTCCAGCTTCTTGACCAGCAGGAAAATAATTTACTGTCTATTAGTCATTGAAGTCAGAATGGAAATTTTCAAATCCCAGAGAAAAGGTTCCCACTGTGGGTAATTAAAGCAGATAGGAACTTTCATTTCCTAGTCAACCTGTCTTTCTTTTGACACGTCAGGGGAAAGGGGGCACTCTTATGCTCTGTCAGATAATCGTGTCTTTCAGATGCCATATTCAATATTGACTGAGGTCCTTAGATCTTCAATCCAGAAGGCCCTACTTCTGGGTTTCCATAGTTCTCTCATCTTTGCCTTCCTCTTTCTACTCTCTAAAACTCCCCAAAATCAAAGAATTAAATCCTGCCAAAACAAACAGTTGAAATTTAACAAAATTGGTAAATTTCAAGAATGTTAAAATTCAGGGGAATTTACAGATGATGCAAATCAAACCTCTTCCCACAGCCTCATCCCATTTTACAGATAAAGAAATTGTGACCCAGAAGTCTAAATTTCTCTGAGGAAGCCACTTTAGCAAAAGTACCAGACCTTGAACCCAGGTATGGGACCAGGGTTCTTTGGAAAGCATGATGCTTTTATTCACCCTTCATTCCAATTCATTTGGATTTTATAATAATGTCTTTATCTTTGTTTCATTCACAGCTCTTTTGGCTACAAGAGACAGAAATTGCCCAAAGTCAAGTGGAAAGGATAAGGGGGTCTCACAGATTCAAGGAATAGCAGGCACTGCCAGACATCACGGAAACTGGGAGTGTAGCCCTGAAAGCCCTCCTGCCCCTCACAGGGCTAGTGGTCCCTCACCTCTGATTCCCTCTAAAGTGTCCCCATATCTGCTTAACTTAGTCGTGCTCTAGTCAAGTATATAGTACAATAGGGTCACCACCTCCAACACTCCACTGTGACTTCCTGAACCCCAACCATCTGCTTCTCTGTGTTTGTGTCTCTTATAAATTTTGGCAAAATGAAATCTGAGCAGATAATAAGCTATGTGTGGGCACAGTTCTTTGCTCTAGGAACACAAATGAGTCAGATGTTCAATTTTGGTTCAATCAGTGGCCACATCTGAATAAAATCTTCCCCTGCTTGGTGAGTGATGGGTTGAGGTAATGGGGGAAAGATGGATATAACTTATATGACTGGGATGGATATAAGGTGAATATATGATGGATATTGACTTTTATGCCTGGGATAATTTTTACTTAACTCGTTTTTCCCTTTTAGATGTGAAGACTAAGTCTTCTTTAAAGATTAGTTTCATGTTTAACCAAAAATCAAATAATTATATCCTACCAAAATAAACAATTGAAATTCAACAAAATTGGTAAATTTCAAGAAGGTTAAAACTCAGGGGAATTCCCGGACAATGCAAATCAATCCTCTTCCCACAGCCTCATCCCATTTTGCAGATGTGACCCAAACAAACTGTGACCCAAAAGTTTAAAGTTCTCTCAGGAAGCCACTCTGTTAGCGAGAGTACCAGACCTTGAACTCAGGTATGGAACCCAGGACTTGGATGCTAAAAGACTGGGTAGGGC
Source organism: Hylobates moloch (assembly GCF_009828535.3). Taxonomy (NCBI): domain Eukaryota; kingdom Metazoa; phylum Chordata; class Mammalia; order Primates; family Hylobatidae; genus Hylobates; species Hylobates moloch. Next base: position 88,802,970 of record NW_026652277.1, on the reverse strand, counting down.
CAATTCACCACAGCCTTATAAGACCAGCCTGGGTCAGAAACTGGAAATTCGTGGATGGTCTGATCCTCAGGGCCAGCCAGAGACCTGAGGCTGCCCAGAGAAGATTAAACACTGAGTACCCCATCAAGCCATAAATAAGTAAATCTCTTTTGAATCTTTGTTTGGTCAAAGAGAATCATATTTTTCTACTAATAAAAATGGTATGTTCTCTCCTCATGTTCAAAATAAGGGATTTGTTGTCTGTATTTATTTCATGTGCTTCTGAGCCAGTCCGCATCTCAGGGAGCATGTGAAAGAGTCTAACTTTAGATAATAAAACAAGCCAATCATCTTGGGAAATAATCTTATGTCATATATTATTTGGTTTCAGAGTAGCCACTGACAAGGCCTAACAACTTCAAAAAGGAGAAATTATTTTGTCTCTTGGTGAAGTGGCTTGGAGTCGTCCCATGAAGCTTACGTAAATTCCTAACAGAGATGGATAGGCATTGGTGAAAAGTGTTTAAACTTCTAACGGCACCATCTCTATCTGCTGGATCAAGACCACTGATATTTCAACAATTTTATGTCACAATAGAAGCCTGAACTAACTGGTACCAGGTTTTTAACTTATTTTAGTGGTTTTTAACACTTCTTAATCTCGTTCTTGTTTAGATTGTTGATGGCTTGAGCCTATGAAATCTCTGCATGTCCTGGCTATAATCAGACCCTAATACTTTCTTAAATATTATTTGATAAATAATACAAATATTTAAAAAACACTTTTCATAAAGGATGTTTTCTATGAAAAAGAGGCTTGGAGTATCAATTCAAGGATATCATTAATTTTAAGAAGACAACGTGAATACTCTCCCCAAGAAAATGGAAACAAATGCCTTGAGCTGTTTTTTGTTTTTTTGTTTTTATGTTTTTTTTGTCTGTTTGTTTGTTTGTTTTTGCCTTGCACAAATCTAAAAAGAATTCCTTAAGGACTCCAGACAACAGCCTAACTTTAAGTTCTCAGTCTCATAAAACAACTATTTTAATCAAATACAGAGAATCTCCACCAATTTCAGCCCTCAATCATTTAACACTTTAAGAAAAGGGCATTAAAATGGCATTAATAAAGACGCTGAGAAACTCATGACCATGGATAACAGAAAATGAGTTTTCAGTGAAAGTGATGGTTGCTGTTGCTATTATAATAAATGAGGTCCCATAACTAGGAAGGCCTGGGCACTTTCCTCATGATTTTTAAATTAATCCATAAAACTCTACACGTGCAGTTTGTTCCACACACACTCTGAAAAAATGTGACTGCAAAGGCAATGTAAGTCCATATGTCTCTAATAGTAAAGAAAGCTCACTCCAGAATCTTTTGCAATAGCCTGGGAAACGCACAGTTCAAGATTCATAATTTGAGATAAACGGAAATGTCATGTATGCCTCTCCACAAACCTAACTGCTCAAAAACCTCTCCCCATCTTACATCTTTTGAAAAGAAAAGAAAAAAGAAAGGAAAAGAAAGAACTAACCTACACGCAGTCATGACTGTCACCAGAGAATTTCCTTTCCTGGTTATAAGAACTCCTGCCACCTTTGTATATCACAACCACTGTTGCCTGTTATGAATCTGATGAAGAAATAAATGTAATCCTAAGTATGAAAGTTACATGAAGTAATTTGTCACTTTTGATTTTTAAATCCAAACTTCAAAAAAATTAAATAGTTGCAGAGAAAATTCTTTATATCTAAAGTAATATTAACTAATAAATGAGGCCGGGCGCGGTGGCTCACGCCTGTAATCCCAGCACTTTGGGAGGCCGAGGTGGGCGGATCACGAGGTCAGGAGATCAAGACCATCCTAGCTAACGCGGTGAAACCCCGTTTCTACTAAAAATACAAAAAATTAGCCAGACGAGGTGGCGGGTGCCTGTAGTCCCAGCTACGTGGGAGGCTGAGGCAGGAGAATGGCGTGAACCCTGGGAGGCAGAGCCCGCAGTGAGCAGAGATCGCGCCACAGCACTCCAGCCTGGGCGACAGAGCGAGACTCCGTCTCAAAAATAAATAAATAAATAAATAAATAAATAAATAAATAAATAAATAAATAAATTAAAAAAACAAAATAAATGGAATATGCTGTTTTTTAATCAATGCATCCAAAAAGTATTTCAACTAGACAGAAAGAAAATCTTACTGAAAGGGAATTAATGTGGAATAAATTCAGCTTTCTTCCAACAAACACACATCAAAAGTTAGCACTCTACAATCTTTCAGCAAAGCTACCGTTCCACCAAGAATCACAGATGCAAGCATTTTTCCAGATAAATGAATTCCATTTCTGGTCTATGATTTTGAAAAGGGTCACAACTTAGTTAATATATGACAATGCAGGTACACCATTATCTGACAATCCACAAGCCACAACATCCTGGAAGAATGGTATCAGCCCTTCTTTCTGACATTTTTTAATTAACAAAAAAATCTATGTATATTTCCAGGTCATAATAATATACAGCAATAACTTCATAGGGATTATCTGAAGGCTTTAAAGTAAGATCTGAATGGTTAACAGAGAAAGACATCCTATAGCCCAAAATGGAAAGATTTGTATTATTAAAGTGGCAATTTCATTTTATTTTTCCCTGTGAGTATTTAACAAACTGGGGGAGAAAATGTAATCCAGATCTCTAATATCTTAGCTCTCAGAAACTGAAAGAAGAATCTGTGATCTGATCTGTTTTCTACTCACTGCAAAAATTAGAGCCAAGGGGGAGGGTATCTCAGACGAGTACAGTTCTTTACTAAGTTATTTTCTGAAAGTACATCCATTGACATATGAGTATTTTTTTACAGAAATTTCATAAAGTTTTCCTTTCCATTGTATGAGCACAGTTTTCAAAATTGTAAGCACCTTTATAATTATAAAGGAAAAAACACTAACAGTTTTGGAAGGTTTGTGTCAGGCACTGTGCACAATGCTTCATATGCATATTTCACTTCATTATCACAACAATTTCATTAGGCAGATATTTATTTTCCATTTATGACTGACATATAATAATTGCACATATTTATGGGGTACAATGTGATGTTATGATACAGGTATAAATTGATCAAACGGTAATTAGCATATCTGTCACCTTAAACAGTCGTCATTTCTTTGTGATGAGAGCATTCAAAAACTTCTAGCTTTTTTGAAATATACATTATCATTAATTCTAGTCATTTTAATATGCAATAGAGTGCCATAACTTATTCCTCCTATTTAACTGTGGCTTCGTACTCATTGAGCAATCGCTCATCATCTCCCCATCTTTCCTACCGTCTCTATCTTCTGGTAACCACTATTCTACTTTCTACTTCTATGAGAACAATCTTTTACATCCCACGTGTGAGTGAGATTATCTAGTATTTGTCTTTCTGTGCCTGGCTTATTTCACTTAACATAATGCCCTCCAGTTTCACCCATGCTATTGCAAATGACGGGATTTCATTCATTTTCATGGCCAAACAGTATTGCATTATATATATGTACCGTATTTTCTTTATCCATTCATCCACGAAGGGACATTTAGGTTAATTCCATATCTTGATTATTATTAGTAGTGCTGCAATAAACACAAGTCTATTTTTAAATGTCTATTTTTAAAACAAGCATCACCCTTACTGAAGTTTCCCTAGACCTCACCCAGATTTTCCCACACAAAGGACTCCCAAGGACCCTTCCTCATCTCTTAATTCTTCTTCGGGGAGGTCTTTAAGGAGAGAAAGACCTGTTCTATTTAGAATGTGAGGGTCAAACATGGCACTAAGGTGCTTTAGATTAATACATAGCCACAGATCAAGTGAATGCCAAAAACTTACGGAGCAGAATCTTGGGCGAAATGCTTTAACTAGCTTATATTCAATTAACTTTGCAGGTACACAAAATTTAGTACCTAATAGAAATACATGTTTGACTTTTCAGCTTTTCTATTGCCCTCAGGGATCTTCTGATAAATTGATTTCAATCCAGGGAAGCTAAGCTAAAAAGTATTATGGTGTGGCATCAAAGAGATTAAAAAAGTTGAAAAGAGATTTGTTGTAATGATCCTTCTGTATCAGTCTAGGTCCTGGCAGGAAACAGACGGCACAGTCAAATAAAGAGAATATAAGGACAGTTTAATAAAATTACTTTACAGAAGTGAGGGTAGGGTATAGGGAAACTACAAGAGCCTCTGGGCTAGTATTTCTAGTTACCACTCCTAAGCTGGAAGAGGAAAAGGAAGGCAGTGGTTACTGAGAGAGCTGTGTGGAGAAAGCCATCTTGTAAGAACTGTGATCCTCAGTTGAGGGACATAATCAGCCAGTTAAGAACCCACAAGGAGGGGCCTGGGGGATCCTTCCCAACTTGGATCATCTATTAATGCCTCCCTATTGGCCAAACCCAAGCAAAGGAGGCTATTGATATAATCCCAAAAGGTCACCCTGCTTGGTACATAGTAGGGTTGAGGGTGAGAGAAAGTGACTCTGAAGAAACAAAGGTAAGAAACCAAGTACAGCATTTGTGTTACAAGGCAATGGCTGGAGCAGGCCGGGCTGAGGATGGCTTAAAACTTAAGAAAGTATGCAGTATCTTTTGGCATAGTCCTTGGGACAGAAATATATCATTCAGATCACAAACTGGGCTGCACAAACATACCCTTGGCAGTGAAGTCAAAGGACAGGGATTCATTCACTGCTAGGGAATGTATTATTCCCAAGAACAAAAAGATCATTAATTTTGGATTTTGTCCTCCTAATCTGTTTGTAGCAATGAAATACACTTCAAGCAGACACATCTGCAGGGTGAGCATAAATTTCTAACCCCATTTCCTCAGCCATTTTTATTACAGCACCTGATGGAGAGAAGTTTAACTGGGAAGTGACAGAAAGCAGGGAAGATGAATGTCCTTAAGATTATTACAGGTCACATGCATATATTTTAAACATTACTCCTTTCCAGCAGGTCAAGGGTGTTGCTGATTACATGTAAGTGACAGTATTTTGATGTTCTTTACTTGGGCCAATAATCATTTTATGCATCCAGGAAGGATCATTTCTTTGTGTATATCCCATTGATAATAAACAATCAGCCTTGTATGAAGGGCCTGGAATTCCTTTCCTCTCACTAGAATATCTTGAGTAATCTCAACTGAAATCCAGGATTTGTGACTGAGAAATGATATGTCACTGTAAGATTTTAACATATGGCAAGTCCAGAATATTAACCTAAGACCAGGAGTGTCTTATATGGGAATAAAAGGTATGTTAGAATATCTTTTATGTTATCTGCTTGCTAGGGTCTGCAACATCTCTTTATCTCTCTCCCCACCTCGCACGCTCTCTCTCCTCCCTCTCCCTCTCTCACTCTTTCTCTCATATATATGAGAGATATATAGATCTGTATCTATCTATATAGTATTATAAGTAATGTTATATTAGTATTATATATATTAATACTGTTATATATATCATATAGCTCTATTTTTCTCTCATATATGAGAGATTTTATATAGAGAGAAAAAATATGTGTATATGTATATATAATCTTAACTCCTTTCTCACCATTTTTTAAATTAAAAAATAAAATTTGGCTCATTTTTTATAATAAAGAAATTAAATTCCCATCTAGGAATTTCAGAGAAAAGTTCACATTGTACCAAAAAAAAAAAAAGAAAAAACTCTTCTTTCAAGAATCAGTTGCTTGATTTTACAAGAACAAAAAAAGGTTGGTCAGAGAGAATGAGAAAGCTTCACTATTGCAGTCTTACCAAGCACCCCTCCTGATTGCTATGAGATTAGCACCTGGTCTCTAGAACCCAGTTTGTGACAGAGATGTCAAAGGTAACAGAGAGCTTTAGGCCCAGGTTTTTTCACAGGCAAATTCTAACAAACATTTAGGGATGAAATAATACTAATTCTGTACAATCTCTTCCAGGAAATAAAAGAAGAAGAAACACTTCCAAAGTCATTTTATCAAGCCAGCAATGCCCTGCTACCGAAATAGACAAAGGCATTTAAGAAAAATAAAACTACAGACCAAAACTGCAGACCTTCTAAACAGAAACCAAGTGTCAGCAAATTATAGTCTATGGGCTAACCATCCATAAATAAAGTTTTATTGGAACACAACCATATCCTTTTGCTTGCTGTGACAGAGTCAAGCAGTTACAGATGAGATAGAAAACATGTGTTCTGAAAGTCCACAATATTTACTGTAAGATCCTTTAAGGAGTTTGCCAACTCCAGACCATCAGTGCAAAATTCCTCAACAAAATAGTAACAAGCTGAGTCTAAAATATATGAAAGCATAAAATACAAACTGACCAAATCCACACAGGGGGAAGTGAGGCAGGGCTGGGTGTCAGAGCCAAAGCAAGGCAAGGAGGGCATCTATGCATGGGGACAAGGTCAGCAACAACCCCACACAGTGTTCAGGGTCCAAACAGACAAACCGAATGTCTGTGCAGCACTGCAGTGGCCTCCAGGGAGGCCTTGAGTGGGCTGCAGGGAGGGCAATCATGTTCCAGGAGGCAATAGCAATGAGATAATGGTTACACACATGGGGGATTGAGACAACAGGTAAATATACAGAGAATAATCTTCTTGCACCAGAAAGTAACAAAAAATAATTTTTTAAAATCCTAAAATCCTGAAAAAAAAAAAGTCCTAAAAGAATTATCAGGATAGGTCAAAACACAATAGGCACCAGCTTAAAGGACCTACCACTTACCAAATTGTGGACAATTTGAGAATCAAAAGAAATAATGATATTAATGGAGTATAATATATTAAATAAAAATGTCTTGATGAGTCCAGACTAATATAAATAAACACATACATAAATAAGTAAGAAAGAGAGAAAGCTTTCTTTAGAGTATTTAGAGTCGAATACTAACGAGTGAGAAGTAACACTGAATTATAAAATTATTATTTGGTAGCTGGGTTAGTTCATTTTCACACTGCTGTAAAGATACTACCTGAGACTGGGTAATTTATAAACAAAAGAGGTTCCATTGACTTACCATTCCACATGGCTGGAGAGGCTTCAAGAAACTTACAATCATGGTGGAAGGCAAAGAGGAAGCAAAGCACATCTTACATGGCAGCAGGAGAGAGAGTGAGGAAATGCCACATTTTAAAACTATCAGCTCTTGTGAGAACTCATTATCATAAGAATAGCATGAGGGAAACCACCCCATGATCAGGGTCCCTCCCTCAACATGTGGGGATTACAATTTGAGATGAGATTTAGGTGGGGCCACAGAGCCAAACCATATCATTCTTCACCTGGTCCCTCCCAAATTTCATGTCCTTTTCAAATTTCAAAACCAATCATGCCTTCCCAACAGTCCCCTAGTCTTAACTCATTCCAGCATTCACTCAAAAGTCTAAGTCCAAAGTCTCATCTGAGACAAGACAAGTCTCTTCCACCTATGAGCCTGTAAAATCAAAGACAAGTTAGTTACTTACAAGGTACAATGGGGGTGCAGGGATTGGGTAAATGTTCCCATTCCAAATGGGAGAAATTGACCAAAACAAAGGGGTCACAGGCCCCATGCAAGTCCAAAACCTGGCTGGGCAGTCATTAAATGTTAAAGCTCCAAAATCTCCTTTGACTCCATGTCTCACATCCAGGTCATGCTGATGAAAGAGGTGGGCTCCCTTGGCCATCTCTGCCTCTGTGGCTCTGCAGGGTACAGCCCCCATGGCTGTTTCATGGGCTGGCATTAAGTGTCTGTGGCTTTTCCAGGTGCACAGAACAAGCTGTTGATGCATTTACCTTTCTGAGGTCTGGAGGACAGTGGCCCTCTTCTCACATATCCACTAGGCAGTGCCCCAGAGGAAACTCTGTGTGGGCACTCCAAACCCACATTTTCCTTCTGCATTCCCCTAGCAGAAGTTCTCCATGAGGGTCTTGCCCTGGCAGCAGACTTCTCTGGACATACAGGCATTTCCATACATCCTCAGAAATCTAGGCTGAGGTCCCCAAACCTCATCTCTTGTCTTCTGCATACCTCCAGGCCCAACACCATGTGGATCACCAAGGCTCAAGGCTTGCACCCTCTGAAGCAATGGCCAGAGCTGTACATGGTCCCTTTTAGCCACAGCCAGAGCTGGAGCAGGTAGAATGCAGGACACCAAGTCCTGAGACTGCACAGAGCAACAGGGTCCTGGGCCCACCCCACAAAACCATTTTTCCCTCCTAGGTCTCCAAGCCTGTGATGGGAGGGGCTGCTGCCAAGATTTCTGACATGCCCTGGAGACATTTTCCCCATTGTCTTAGCTGTTAACATTCAACTCCTCTTTACATATGCAAATTTCTGTGGCCAGCTTGACTTTCTCCCCAGAAAATGGGTTAAAAATTTTCCAAACGTTTATGTTCTGCTTCCCTTTTAAACATAAGTTCTAATTTCAAACCACCCCTTTGTGAACACATATGACTGAACACTTTCAGAAAAAGCCAGGTCACATCATGAACACTTTGCTGCTTAGAATTTCTTCTGCCAGATATCCTAAATCATCTCTCTCAAGTTCAAAATTCCACAGATCTCTAGGGCAGGGGCAAAATGCCACCCATCTCTTTGCTAAAGCATAGCAAGAACGAACTTTGCTCCAGTTCCCAAGAAGTTCTTCATCTCCATTTGAGACCTCAGCTTGGACTTCATTGTCCATATCACTATCCCCATTTTGGTCAGAACCATTCAACAAGTCTCTAGGAAGTTCCAAACTCTCTCATATCTTCCTGTCTTCTTCTGAGCCCTCCAAACTGTTCCAACCTCTGCCTGTTACCCAGTTCTAAAGTTACTTTCACATTTTCAGGTCATCTTTATGGCAGTATCCCACTCTGCCGGTACCAATTTTCTGTATTAGTCTGTTATCACATTGCTATAAACATACTGAGCCTGCATAATTTATTTACAAAAAAGAGAGGTTTAACTGACTCACAGTTCTGCATGGCTGGGGAGGCCTCAAGAAAATTACAGTCATGGCAGAAGGCACACATCTTATATGGCAGCGAGAGAGAGAGAGAGAGAGCAGGGAAGTACCACACTTTAAAACCATCAGTTCTCATGAGAACTCACTCACTATCACAAGAACATCACGGGGGAAACCACCCCCATGATCCAATCACCTCCCACTAGGTCCCTCCCTCAGCACATGGGGATTACCATTGGAGATGAGATTTGGGAGAGGACACAGAGCCAAACCATATCAGTAGCCATGGTAGTAATAATGTGTTCAGCCAACAAACATCAACAGATATTCAAACTAGAGGCATGAGTGGGCCGGAGTCCACTGTTAAATCTTCAGGAATTTTGTGAACCAATTGTTAAAATTATTACAATTTAAATTATATGAATGTGCAATTAAATAAATTATATTTGGAAATAAAGGTAATCAAAGCCCACATTTGGGTTCAAACACCCTACTTCAGGCTACTGCACCCCTGAGCAGATATTCATTTGCTTTGGCCCTGTCACTCTGCACAGATGCCCTCTTTACCCTGTAGCCCCTTTTTCCTTCCTTCCCCCTAGGTAGATGCCTACCTCATTTCCTTCGCAGAGGTAAAACTGTCATGTGCAGCTTTAGACTTATATTGTAAAAAGTCAACACTGCCAGAAACAAAAAGCTTTCTTTCCCAATAGTTCTAGCAAATGTTCCAGGGCTGACAATGATTGGCTGAATTCATGTCCCAATGAATCACTGAGGGGGATTTCAGGCAGGAAGAATCGGATGGAATAAGCTGATTGCACAGGCCAGGGCCAGGTGCTGAGCCCCAGAATCAGGGAGCTACATTAACACGTCCAGGACTACATGGCTGAGGATGAGATGGAAGTTGCTTCTCTGAAGGAAAACCACTGAGATGCTAGAACCAGAAGAAAGAAGAATGGAAGCAGAGCAAGCAAGACAACCCTGCAGCTATCTACATATTTAGCATACAAAGGAGAGTACATCCATCAAAAGAGACAAGCAACAGCAGCCATTCAGGTAGCAGAACTGCCACATGCTAATGTCATGGGAAATAAGGAAAGAGAGTTTCAAGAAAGAGGAGGACGCTAATAGTGTTTTATGTAACATCAAGAGAATATACAGACAGAAAAGCCTTTGTATATTGCAATCCCTAGTGAACTTGCAGGGCCACTAGAGCAGAGTCATGGGGATGCAGGTCATAATCCATGGACCCGTGACTTAAGTTGACAGAGAAGAGATGGAAGCAACAGGAAAAGACTTTTCATTTTCCAAAACGTGTGGCAGTGACAGGAAGGAATGAGACAACGTGTGGAAAAGGCATGATTTTTTAAAAGGGGAAATGTGATAGTTTACAGGCAGACAGGAAAAAACTAGTAAATTGTGCCACATTTTGAGAACTCTCTGAAAATTTATTCCGATAAAGGTGTTAGATAGGTAATAGACTACTATTTGAGCTGTGTTCCAAATGATGTTACTTTTGTATTTCCTAAGTAATTATCCTCTACTGTAAGCTGGGAGCTTATCCTATACTGTAAGCTGAGAGCTTGCAGGGAGTCTCTCACTCATCAGTTTACCAAAAGAGGTTGACCCAGTGTCTCTAAATAAATTAATTAGTAATAAAAAAATTAAGTGTGCTCTGTTGAAATAGAGGGCTCAAGATTGACAAACTGCACTTGAAAATCCTTAGATTTCAAATCTTCGCTATCAGGCAGAGAGGAGCTGACGAAAACAATCTAACCAAAGCAGTGAAAATCCCACAAAGAAACATGTCCAAGCAATTTAGTCTTTATACTGAAACATCATATTGCTACAGCATAAGTCATTCAATTCCCAGGAGGACATTTGCTCATTCCTTTATTCATTAAATATCCTAGTGCCTACTATGTGTTTTAATAATAACACATCTATAATGTGGGTTTCCTTTAGTGTAGATTGAGAAGCTTTTTTGATAGTTTTTTCAGTAATATCTAAAAATTAATCACCAGGACAGTAGTCTCAGTTGGAATCTTGATATAGTTTTAAATGAGAACACACTGTGCCTGGGACAGGAACTGTCTGCTTTATTCTGTTGTCCTTCCTTGAGGGTAAAACTGGTTTAGAAGAAGGATTACCCATTTGAACAGTGAGCATAGCTGCATGCTCAAGAGAGCCTTCAGTCTCCATCTACGAAATTCTAATGAAAAATAAAAGTGAGAAACAGGTGAAGAAAAGTTCCTTAATAATAATATAACACCTCCACTAAAATTTGTGCAATTTGAGTTTCCATTTAGTCAGCGTTGGCTAGAAAATGTAAATGTGTCTTAAATGCTGCAAAGGGCACAAAAACAGATGCATAATGAGAAAGAGCTGCTGCTCTTCTGGTCTAGTGATTCCATGCAAACAAATATGTTCACAGGTCACCTAACAGACATTTTATACACAAGTTTAGCTTCCCCTTTGAACTGAGGAAAGTAGTCATCATCCTCTGGTAAGAAAAGCACTCTAAGCTGGTGCCCCCAGTCCCATCCTCTCCCCTCTGGTTCATTGCTGCTTCTCTGTTACCCAGTCTGTGGCTGCAGGGGAAAATTCCAGAGCAGCTATGAGACCCAGGTGTGCCAGGGGAAAGCCTAAATTAAATAAATGGACACATCTGGCCTGATCACACTTGGGGCAAATTTATCTCCCATCTTGTCCCCATCACCTCCACTCAAGACCCTTTCTCTGCCATCTGGTTTCTGTTTTCCTCTCCCAACTCTCCCTATGCCTGTCCAGTCTCCCCTTCCCCCACTCTATGTTCCTTCAAACCTTTTACAAACAGTTCCTTCTGCCAGCCATACCTTCCCTCTAGGAAACTGAAGTCTCCTAGTTATGATGCAATGTGTTTACCTGCGAATATAGTAAAATCCCAAAGGTATTGCCTCATTGGTATGTTTTGCAAACTGCAAAATGAGCCCAAGTTTCAATCTAAAGTTTTTGATCTTTTTTTAGAGAAACCTAATCTTTATCTTTGGTAATCTACCTAATTTCTATCTTTGGTGGAACCTGATAAATTCTTAGAATCCTAATGGAAACAACACCAATGAAACATCAAGAGAAATACCCAACATCGTATGTATGATGGGCACACTTTGACTTTCAGTTTAACTATATGTTGGATTACATTATGTATTATTTGGAAGCCACTATTGCTAACTTACTTTGCTTACTTACAGTTGAAATATTGAAGGGCTTATCAGTACCTATGGGTATCATCACACTTTTTAAGTAAAAATAGACTCAAAAATTATAATTTAAGCTGATCATTTAAAAGGTCTTTAGAAACTATAACTAAAGCTTCTGAGACACTTGGGGACTCAAGAAATTCATTTCAGATCAACTCTCATGTCTCTCACGTATTACTTCTATAAAGACAACTAAAGCACCAGAATAATCAGATGATATTTATATTCTATAATTTCAGAGAGCTAATTATTCTGGTTTTAGAGAAATAGAAGTTCCTTATAATCTATGATAACTATCAGGAAATAATAATATCTTAATTATATTCATCAGAAGTTACAGAATTGGTCCACCAATCCCTCTTTTGTGTTTCTCCGACATAATTTTCTTCCCTACATCTCCAGGTTTTGCTGGCTTCTATACCAAAAATCAGGCCTTCTATTGATTTTCCTAAGATAATTTCTTGGTGGTTTTGCAGGGGGAAAACATGAGCTATGGATAAGGCAACAAGGAAAATGAATATGACAACAAAACAAAGTGCTGTGAATAACAACAGCATGCATACCAAAAGATAGCATACTAATAGGATGAGACATTTGGGTCTTGTTCTGATATGCCAAAGCTTATCAGAATTGAATTGATTCACAGCTAAATTGACTCAAGCTGCCCTTGAAATGAGAACCTCTTAGAACTCTAATGTGCAGATGATGCTAGTTGGAAAAAAAAAAAATACCCTGAATGAAACCAAACATAATTGATAAAAGCTGGAAGAGCTTCAAAACTCAAGCTGAATAACACTGGTGTTACAGAGAGTTCCTTAGCTTTGGAAGCTGAAGGATTCTTACACCTGGAGAAGCTATTCCAAGCACAGATGTCAATTAAATGATTGTTCTCACTTTTAGTGAGAATGCCTATGCTGATCTCAGTTAACCTTCTTTCTCATGATGAATGAGAAATCATGAAGAAAATCAAATGGTGGGTATTAATTCATTTGTTCATATTTTGAAAAAGTATTAAATTGTGTTAGATAACTACCCTTGAATCTTCTTGTGTTTTCATGCAATATTTATTAAAATATCATATTTTGGTGAATCAACATCTACAGCCTTTCTTTAGGAACTTTTACTTCCAAATTAAATACTCAGTGAAAAGTTCTCAAAATATCACTGAGACAGTTTTTCTTTCTTCCAGTTTTAGTCAACAAACTAACATATTGTGGCCATCATTCCTTTTCCCATTGTTGAGCAGAATGAATCTCTCTCGCTCTTGCTCTGTCTCATTTCTTCTCTCCACCAACTTCAGCACTGGTTTTTCTCTGCTTACTTTCCCTCCACACTCTCTCATTCATCCCCACACTTGATATTTTAGTAGCTAGCCTTTTCAGAAACTTTTAATAGCAAATTAGAGCCCTCCATAATGAATAAATCTGGTTTAATTGAAAATTGATCTGGCTTTTAAAATAAAACACAAAGTAATGGTAGTTTTTAAACAATCCATTTTTGTGCTTTCTGAAAACTGAGGTCAAAAACATAAGATTTTTAAAAGTTCATTAGGAGTGGAACCTGTCAGAGTCTCAGGACTAAATGAACCAAGACACTGGGGTTTGAAGTGGAGCCTCAGGACTAAATGAACCAAGACACGGGTTTGAAGTGGACTTAGAACTCTAAGGTGAGAGTCCACAAAGACTCTAGATCTTCAAGGCTACAAGTCTCAGCACATGTAGTTTAGCAATGAAGGCAACCCACTATCTAGTCAGTGACTTACTTCTCTTTGATTATAGCATTTGAGAATCAAGGAAAAGACTGCCTTCTCCCACATAAACACCTTACGATTCCAATTCTCCCCAACCTCCCTGGGCCATTATATCAGTTTTCCTTATCAAGAGGAAATCCAGCCTTAGGTTATATCTGGCTTGAAATAAAGTTGTCTCTTGGTTCTTCTCTTGCAAAGATAAAATTGCCCTAAAGCACCTGAGATGGTTTCCAATATGGCCTGCTTGTATCTGTCTCCACTATCTAAAAACGGCAAGGCTTGTCATCCAGCCCAACCTGCCACTTTCTCTTTCAGCCATTTATGCTATATTTGATTTCAGGTCAGAAGATAATTTTCTGCCCTTTTTACATGAGGTGAAATAAAGCCTCAGAAATAAAACCAAACACTGCATGTTCTCACTCATAGGTGGGAATTGAACAATGAGAACTCATGGACACAGGAAGGGGAACATCACACTCCGGGGACTGTTGTGGGGTGGGAGGAGGGGGGGAGGGACAGCATTAGGAGGTATACCTAATGCTAAATGACGAGTTAATGGGTGCAGCAAAACAACATGGCACATGGATACATATGTAACAAACCTGCACATTGTGCACATGTACCCTAAAACCTAAAGTATAATAATAATAAAAAAAAAAAAAGCCTCAGAAAAGCTAAAGCATTTTCACAAAGATCACTGAACTAGTTCATGGGCAATCCACTTCTAATTCTAATCCTGTGTAGTTTTCTTAAATCGTGGCTCCTTGTGTATTATTCAGAGTCCCAGAAGAAATTTCTCCCAGAGACTGTAAATGTTAACACTTTAATAGATGATTTACAGCTGTGTGAGCAAGTGAAGGCAATCTTATCAAACAATAGTGAAGCATCCAGAAACTAGAAACAGGAACTTGCTAGTGGGAAGGCACTACCACCCCCAGCGCTGAACAGACGCAATGAGAAAACCTCCTTGTGGAAGCCCAGTGAGAGCTGGAGCTGCGGAGAGGAAGACGCCCAGCAGGAGGTGCAGTGCGGTAGGACACAGCTAGCCAGAGAGGGGACATCAAAGAATAGCTGTCTCCTCCTCCCTCTGATCTCCTGCTGGTGCTTCCCACTGCCTGAACCCAACCCAAAGCCAACGAGTGAAAGATCCCAAGTGATTTATTCCTAGGAAGTCAGCTTTCAGAGTCCAAGAATGGATAACAGATCTGAAGGCAGTAGGGCTGAAAGGTAGGGAAAAAGAGAATAACCTACACGCTTTGTTTAAGCACGTTTGTGAATTAATGGTTATAATTTTTGAAGGTATACTTCATGACAGTAAAGGTCTGAATCGTTCCAAATTAAAAGAGTCAGCTTAATACTTTACTTGAAATTCTATCCTTGTGTAATCTTACTTATAAAAAAAGCACATGACCTCCAATATTCCTAAAACTATATGACATTTTTATCTGGCCAACCAATCATCTAGCATCAGGAAATGCATGTTACTAAGCCAGGTACTTTCTGACATGCAGTATGTGTTTCCCAAAGAGACTACATAGACCAAGTGAGAATTTTCGATGTCCTTCTCTTGAGAAGCTCCATGGGAAAAGCTAGAAAGAGGCCTGAACGTGGAATCAACACAAGGCATTTCAATTGCCAAACTCACACTTTTCCTCAGCACTCACAGTCACTGAGTCCTATGGTGTCTCAGCTCCACCACTCCACAGACTCAAAGGACCCTTGTGACTCACAAAAGAGGAGCCTCCTTTGTTCCCAGATCTCTTTGGATATATACTATTGATCTACAGCACCATTTATCAACACTTTCTATCCTATGTCTCTAACAGTGCTTTCCATTCTATCTCCTGCATATTTCCACTAACCGCTTATTGTTTGTAATTTGTGTTACTAATGGAATAAGTATATTGAACTTGCATCGTCAAATATCCACTCACTGCCATCCCTCAAATTCTAATATGATCTTCACCCCTTTCCCGGGAAAAATGCTCCAATAATTGAGAATCACTCACCTAGAGTCTTTGAACCACATAAGTGGAAACCGTTGAGACTGAAAATATCTAGGCTACATTTTGATAGCCCCATATTCTCCAGTAAGTATTGCCAACATCCCAGACAAAGGACTTTGTCCTGGCTTTTCATGATTTGGTCTAGACTGGGACTGTCACACATGTACAATTGATACAGCTGTTGGCCCCAAGAGTCCCCATTAAAAGTAGAAACAAGACTTTCTTGACCAGCCTGCCCATATGATGTGAAACCTTTGTCTATAGAATTCATGTCTACAAAAATGTGGCAACTCAAGGAGAGCGCTAGGCTGAGTCATGATCTTAGCTGGAAAGGCTCCTGCTTCCTCTAACTCCTTTTCTTAGCCCTTTGCAATCTCATTCATCTTCTACTTTCCACAATATCTGATGTCTTATAGATTCTTCCCCATTTTTTTAATCAAACTGTTTTTGAAAATTCATTTGCCCTGGAGTATAGATCAGTAATAACAACTTAACATGTAATCCAGCCCACCCCACCTACAACAGGATTTGAATGTAAGCATTAATAAGGTCGGATAGGCAGGGAGCAAGCTAAGTACTTGTAGAGGCTGAGATTGATCTTCAAAAGCAAAAGTCTTTGACACCAAATTTCCTGAGTTTCTGGCCTCTGCTCAGCCCTGGTTCTACTTTTGCTTTTCTTTTTTTTTTTTTTTTTTTTTTTGAGTCTGGCTCTCTCTCCCAGGCTGGCGGGCGGTCGGTGGAGCTCGGTCGGCTCACTGCAAGCTCCGCCTCCCGGGTTCACGCCATTCTCCTGCCTCAGCCTCTCCGAGTAGCTGGGACTACAGGCACCCGCCACCACGCCCGGCTAATTTTTTTGTATTTTTAGTAGAGACGGGGTTTCACCGTGGTCTCGATCTCCTGACCTCGTGATCCGCCTGCCTCGGCCTCCCAAAGTACTGGGATTACAAGCATGAGCCATCGTGCCCGGCCCTACTTTTGCTTTTCTATTCTAGACTGGTTTCTACTATAGTTAGTATATTTGGTAATAATTACTATATTCACGCATTGTGTGTTATGTTACTGACATGGCTTGGCTGTGTCCCCATCCAAATCTCACCTTGAATTGTAGTAAGTTCCATGTGTCAAGGGTGGGGCCAGGTGGAGATAATTGAATCATGGGGTCAGTTTTCCCCGTACTGTTCTTGTGTGGTGAATAAGTCTCACCAGATCTGACAGTTTTATAAATTGGAGTTCTGCTGCACGAGCTCTCTTGCCTACCACCATGTAAGATGTGGCTTTGCTCCTCCTTCACCTTCCACCATTATTGTGGGGCTTCCCCAGCCATGTGGAACTCTGAGTCCGTTAAACCTCCTTCCCTGTATTAATTACGCAGTCTCAGGTATGTCTTTATTAGCAGCATAAGAACAGACTAATATAATTACTCAGTATATTTCCAAAGCAATTGCACCATTTTACATTCTCATCATTGCATGATGGTTCTAATTTCTCCAGATCCCTGCCAACAACTTATTCTCTTCGATTATAGGTATCTACTGGGTGTGAAATGGTATTTCATTGTGGTTTTGACTTGCATATCCCTGATGGGTAATGAGCATCATTCATTACATGTGGTTATTGGTCATTTTTATATCTTTTTTGAAAAATGTTTATTGAGATGTGATGTTCATTTTAAATGGGTTATGTCTTTTTATTATTGAATTGTACATCTTTACATATTTTAGACATAAGTCTCTTAGATATATGATTTGCAAATATTTTCTCTAATATTGTGGGTCATCTTTTCACCTTGGTAGTATCCTTTGAAGCACAAAATTTTTAATTTTGATAAATTTCAAGTTGTCTAATTTTTATTTTGCTGCTTGTGCTCAAATCTAAGAAGACTTTACCTAAAGCAAAGTCAGAAAGATCCATACCTTTATTTACTTCGAAGAGGTTTATAAACTTACCTGTTACGTTTAGCTATAGGATTAATTTGAGTTACTTTTTGTGTATAGTATAAGCAAGGAATCCATTATCATTCTTTTGCATGTAGATGTCCAGGAATCTCAGCATCATTCATTGAAGACTATTTCTTTCCTCATTGAATTGTCTGGGCACTCTTGTTCCAAATTAATTCAACATAAATGTACAGGTTTACCTATGCACTCTCAACTCTATTTCATTGTTCTATATGGCTACCCTTTGTCAACACCACACTTTTTTGATTACTGTAGCTCTGTAGTAAGTTTTGAAATTGGAACATGTGGGTCCTTCAGCTTTGTTATTTTTCAGGGTTGTTTTGACTATTCTAGGTTCCTTGAACTTCCATATAAATTTTAGGAGAAACCTGTCGATATTTGTAAAGAAATCAGCTGGGATTTTAATAAATCTTGTGTTTAATTTATAGATCAGTCTGAAGAGTACTGCTACCTTAACAATGTTAAATCTTCAGATCCATGAATATGGGATGTCTTTCTATTTAATTAGGACATTTTTAAATTCTCTCAAATTTCAGAATATAAGTCTTGTACTTCTTTTGTTAAATTTTATTCATATACTTTATTCTTTTTGATGCTGTTGCAAATGGAATTGCTTTCTCAATTTAACTTTGATTGCTCATTGCTAGTGTAAAGAAACTCAATTGATTTTTGTATATTAACCCCAAATCTTGCAACTTTGTTCAAGTCATTTATTAATTCTCATGGTCTTTTTAGTGGATTCTTCAGGATTTTTCTATATACAACGTCATCTGCAAATAGATATAGTTTTGTTTCTTTTTTCCCAATCTGGAAGACTTCTATTTTTTTTCCTTACCTAATTGCCCTGCCTAGAACCTCCAGTATAATGTTAAATAAAAGTGGCAGGAACAAACATCTTTATACCTGATCTTATGAAGAAAGCATTGGCTCTTTCACCATTAAGTTTGATTTTAACTATGGGATTTTTATAGATTCCTTTGACAAGGTTGAGTAAGTTTCTTTCTATTCCAAGTTTGTTGTGTGTTTTTATCCTGAAGTGAGGTTACATTTTGTTAAAGGCTTTTTCTGAGTATATGGAGATGATTGTGTGTTTTTTGTCCTTTATTCTATTGATATGATGCATTTCATTAGTTTTCAAATGTTAGACATTTCTTGAGTTTCTGGGATAAATCTCACTTGGTTAGTATATAAATTCTTTTATATGCTACTTTATTTTGTTTGCTAGTATTTTGTGAGGATATTCACATCTACGTTCATAAAAGATATTGGTCTGTGGTTTTGTTTATGCTATGATTTAAATGTATCCCCTCCAAAATTCACATTGAAACCCAATTCCCATTGTAGTGGTATTAAGAGGCAAGGCCTTTGGGGAAGTAATTAAGTCATGAGGGCTTCACTCTTATAAATTGATTAGTGCCTTATAAAAGGACTAGTGGGAACTAGCTTAGGCCCCTTTTGTACTTCCGCCTTCCACCATGTGAGGACACAGCATCTGTTCCTTTTAAAGGGTGCAGCAACAAGGCATCATCTTGGAAGCAGGGAACAGGGCCCTCACTAGACACAAAATCTGCCAATTCCTTGATCTTGGACTTCCCACCTCTAGAACTGTGAGAAGTTTCTGTTGTTTATAGATTACTCATAGCAGATATTTTCTTAAAGCAGATCAAATGAACGAAGATAGTTTATTTGATTTTTTCTTATGATATCGTTGTCTGGTTTTGGTATTGGAGTAATACTAGATTCATAGAATAAATTGAGAATGTTCTTTCCTGTTTTTTGAAGAATTTCTAAATGATTATGCTTCTTTAAATGTTTGGTAGATGTCACCAGTGAAGTCATCTGCACCTGGGACTTTCTTTTTTGATAGTTTTTTATTATTCATTCAATATCTTCACTTGGTATAGGTCTATTCAGATTGCCTATTCCTTCTTGAGTCAGTTTTGATAGTTTGTGTCCTTCTAGAAATTATTTTGTTTAAATCATGTAATTTGTGGGCATGTAGTGGGTATAATCTCTATCAATCTTTTTTCAAGTTCATTTACTCTTTCTTCTCTTAGTTCAGATCTACTGTTGAGTCCCTCTAGTGGATGTTTGACTTCAGCTATTGTGCTTTTCAACTCCAGGATTTCCATTGGATTCTTTCTTATAATTTTTATTTTCTTATTGATATCCTCCATTTAAAGGGGCATTGTCATCACATCTCCCTTTATTTCTTCATTCATGTCCCCACCTAGTTTTTAAAATATATTTATAATAGCTGTTTTGAAATCTTTGTTATGTCTGACCCTCATAGGTATCTGGGCCTTCTCACAGTTTCTCTTGCCTGGTTTTTCTTACATATAGGTCACACTTTCCTATTTCTTTTGCATGTCTTATAATTTTTTGTTGAAAACTGTACATTTTAAGTAATGTATTGTGGTAACTCTAAATACTGATTTCTTCTTCTCCCCAGGACTTCTTGTTATTGGTTTAGTGACTTAGCTAGAATATTCTAGTGAAATGTATTTCCCTTGCAGGGTGAAGCCTCTGATGTTTCTCCTCAAGAGGTGTACATAGTGATCCTAAAATAACAGTTTTTTAACAGAGCTCTTTTTGACTTTCTTTCCCTGATGTCTTAATTAACGTGTCTGCCTCTGTTGGTATTACACCCAGCCATTAAGCTCCACTAATTGCCAGCTGATTTTTCTTTTGTGTTCCACAATGTCCTGGGGGCATCATTTGCTCCACAGTCTAATTCAATTCATTTCTGGCCCCACTGTAGAGATAGTTTTTGAGCAGTCTTTGAGGTTTATTCTGACTCCAGGCAGGCTTTTCTCAGCTGTTCTCTCTGGTAATCTATCTGACCTAGGGTTTATCTTGTTGCTCTAATAGAGCTAGTTGTCTCTCAAAAATTGCATATCACCAAAATTTCCATTGTTTTCAAGAGCATCCTTAGGCTTGAACATCTCTACACTTTGTTCTAAATAAAGTCAACTACTTTAGGGATAACTTGGGAACTCTATCTCCCAGTGGACCATCTCTACCTCCTATCTACACCCCCAGGCAAAACTTCTGAGCCCACTTCTCAGGGCCTGGGGAAAGACAGGCCACTTCTCTTAGGGTAAAACCTCTGCTTTAGGGCCTGGTTGAGGTGATAGGCTCTGGTCTTCTCAGCTTTCCTCTCCTAGAATGCAACCTCAACCTTGCAGGAGAGCTTGGGTGAGAGTATTCAGGGCCCTGGTCTTGACAGCTTGCTGTGTCAGGAGTATGGTCTCCATCTGGTGAGTGGGTCCTTAATAGAGAAAGAGATTCTCTTACCTCTTAGCTTTATTTGCCTAGAATTTAGCCTCTGCAACATGAGGCTAGAGAAGATGAGAGATTTTGGCTGCCTAATCCTCTTAGGGAAATACCTTAGTCCTTGACTGGGAGCTAGGGAAGGAAAGCACTCAGTTGGTCATACCCATCTGAAATGCCATCAAACTAAGCTGAGTCCAGGTAGCAAGGAGGAGAGGAAGCGAAGGAGCAACTCTTGGCTCAACAACAGACTCTTGCTATTCTTACCATAATACAGTAAATTCTCTTGAATAAATGTTGCTTCATTTGCTGTATGCCCTTAGGACAATTTTCAAAGACTTACAAATTAAATAATTTTCACTACTTATGATTATTTCACTGGGAGCAATATCCAAGGAATTCCTCATATAACCACTAAACAAGTGGATTTTTTTTCTCTGTTTCATTTTAACTATGCTGGAAGACCCTCTCCCTCTGTGCTACAGAGGCTATGAAAGAAGCATCTAATGCTCTGATGGGAGCAGATTTGGTGGTAAATCTCAGAAGTACTTTCTTAGAGCCCCAGAAATGAGCCAACATCAGCCTAGAAGAAGAAAGATCTTCCACCTTTTCAAAATATAGATCTGGCCCATGGTTCCATCTCAGAGCACCTTCAATTGCCAGGAAAGTAAAGGCTGTGGTTTTCAAGGAAAGATTTTATGATTTTTTTTACTTTCAAATTGAGTTGCTTTTCTGAGATTTCATTAATGCATCAAAGGGAAAGAAATGAAGGGAAGAAAAGCAATTGAAAGTAGGGAGCGTAAATAATAAACAAAACCCAGGACACCTATTTGGCTGGAGTTTGATAAGTGTGGCTGATTAGTGAATTGCTTCAAGGTTTTGCAGATCTGTGGTAGGAGTCAAAAACCATATAAATCCCCCATATAATCTAGGGAGCATCAGATTTGCTTCTTGGCTCTCTCAGGGACTGCCCCTGCTGTTACTCCTGTGTTGGCCTATCTGCTCCCCACTATCTGATTTCTTATACCAACACAATTTCATTTATCACGCTGAGACTTTTTTTCAACAAGTAGTATCAGGCTCCTGGTACATCATGAGTCCCTGCATATGCCCATGTGCTTCATCTTGAGGTTTTAAATTTCACTGATGAATAAATTTTTGTTCTTTACAACATACACGTTATCAAAACTTAAAACAAACTGCCTGACAATAGTCTAGCTTGAAGTGATTTGCTCATGTTTTTCTATTACTTAATCTGAATTTAGCTTCCATGTTCTTGAGAATAATTTTAATAAACTGGGGAGTGCATCATAATGATTCAAAGTTTGGGTTCTGAGTTAGAGATATTTGAATTCTAATCCCAAATTTGTGATTTATTAGCTCTGTGACCTTGAGCACATAAATCTCTCTAAACTTCTGTCCCTTCATCCATTATATGATTGTATAAGACAAATTTATAATAATTGCTAAAAATGTTTTTGAGCATTTATTATGTGCCAGTAAGTAATCTAAGGGCTTTGCATATATTAAGTCATTTAACGTCTATTATGTGTTTTGCACCATAATGGCACGTAATAAAGCACTTAATAAATGTTTGCTATTATTAATTAATCAAATTAAATGTAAGCCACCCATTAACAATCAGAAATAAGTATCATCACTTTCTATCACAACAAAGACTAGCTCGGCCTTTATAGAATATAATTTTTCTACATATTTGTTTTCAGTATGTTGTAAGAATAATGAGACCATATTTTACAAAACAGATTCAAATTAGTACCATCTTTAACAGCGATAAAATGAAAGTCTTTTTCTTCTTTTGGTCTTAGCTCAGATATAATCTTCTCCAAGCAGATTCTCTTCTACCCAATGTCCCACTGTCCTTCACCCACCCTGCCAACTTGGTTCAGTTACTCTCATATCATCTATAACGGTTCTTTTCATATTGTTACACTTGATTTTAATAATCTCTTTCATAAGATTTCACTGCAGAATTCACATATGAATTGCCAGTCATTTTCAGTGCACTGGCTCCTAATGCTGTCCCCGCCCCCCCCCACCCCCCACCCCACAACAGTACCCGGAATGTGATGTTCCCCTTCCTGTGTCCATGAGTTCTCATTGTTCAATTCCCACCTATGAGTGAGAACATGCGGTGTTTGGTTTTTTGTCCTTGCGATAGTTTACTGAGAATGATGTTTTCCAGTTTCATCCATGTCCCTACAAAGGACACGAACTCATCATTTTTTATGGCTGCATAGTATTCCATGGTGTATATGTGCCACATTTTCTTAATCCAGTCTATCGTTGTTGGACATTTGGGTTGGTTCCAACTCTTTGCTATTGTGAATAGTGCCGCAATAAACATACGTGTGCATGTGTCTTTATAGCAGCATGATTTATAGTCCTTTGGGTATATACCCAGTAATGGGATGGCTGGGTCAAATGGTATTTCTAGTTCGAGATCCCTGAGGAATCGCCACACTGACTTCCACAATGGTTGAACTAGTTTACAGTCCCACCAACAGTGTAAAAGTGTTCCTATTTCTCCACATCCTCTCCAGCACCTGTTGTTTCCTGATTTTTTAATGATGGCCATTCTAACTGGTGTGAGATGGTATCTCACTGTGGTTTTGATTTGCATTTCTCTGATGGCCAGTGATGATGAGCATTTCTTCACAAACAGATCAGATTTTTAAGGAAGTTCCTCCCTACTCAAAAGTTCCAGGAAGAGACTCTGGATTTCACATGGAAAGTACTCAGTGGGCTGCCTGCCCACAAGAATTAAAACCCCAAACAAGGTCCATTTGAAGTTCACGTGTCCCAGGATGGCTAAGGTGAGCGTTTTCAGTGACTAAAGACTTAGCCAAGAGGCATTCACTTTGTTTATAAGCAGGTTATTAAGCTCTAAATTTGTTGAAGTGACTTTCTGGATGTATATTTTATTGATCTGTAGAACAAAATATTTGCGCATGGAAATCTAAGGAATAATACAGTCAATAACCACTTAATAGCCAGCCCAGTTTGAGACAGCATTCAAAATACCCAAGATAAAGCTATAGTAAACAACTGAATTGCATCCAGCTTACATAGTAAATAATACCTTGGTGCCATTATCTGAATTGATAGCCTTATAAGACATTTCCTGTAGTAACAATACTAACCATTTATTGAACACATGCCTTTACTAACATGATGGCACCTAATTCTTACATGAGTTCTACAGATCAGCTTCACTAGAAGTTCTCTAGACTTGAGATATATCTCTACTAAGAAATATGTCATGACAAAGATAATTCTGCTAAATAGCTGAATAACTTGAGGACTGAGGAGCAATTTCTAATGAGCCATAATTTAGACATAGTAAATAGAATGTTTCTGAGAAAAGAAACATTTCTCAAACATTTGAGATGTACATTTGTTTCTGGGACATTCTGTGTAATGGTTTGCTGATATCCTACTCGTTGTAATCAATAACAAAACATCCACATGAAAACAGTCCCTGTGCCAAATATAGGAAAAAAAACAATTCTACTTATTTAGGAATTTCTATTAAAAATTACATCAATTACTATATATGATTATATATGTATACATGTTTATAAATGTATTCCCTCAAATACAATATTGCAAGGGAGTGATTTCTTACACCAACACAATTTTATTTTGTGTTAGTGGGTATAATAAATGGGTATTATACACATCTGATGGATTAGGAAAGTAAAGAGAAGTTGAGTTACTCTCCCAAAGCAGCTAAAAAGTGGCAGAGTCCAGACTCATGTCCAGGTCTTCCTGGCTCCAGAGCCTTGCTATTGCACTGTCAATCCTCAGGTGGGCTGCGCTCTTAGTATTTTATTCTTAAAATATAACCCTTGGCTTTACAACCTAAGAACACAATGTTATTTAAGAAATATATAATTTCAATTGATTTAAAATTTGTGAAACTATCCTTATTAACAACTTCTGACAGAGGTCAAGAAAATAAAACTATTCCCAGAGTTTTCCTCTTTCTATATCCCTTCATTTTCCTCCTCCACATTCTTCCATCTGGCTAAATCAAGACAAATAAGATTAGATGCCTCTGGTGTCAGATCCTATACAAAGGTCTTCACCATGATCCCCAAGAAGCACTGAGAAACCCAATTGCTATATTGAGACCAATTTATGGAACTATCAGATAGCAACGGTGGGGAGAGAAGACAGCATTTATTTAGTGACCAGTATGCTAAACATGTTCAAATATTATCTTTTCTAGCTCTGTTGATAAGAGTGAAAAAGAGTATAAAAGGAGAAACAGGTGTTAAAGGAGAAACAGGTGCTAACATTTAAAATAATGGAATGAAAACTGAAGAGAAAGTAAGAAAACTTCCTCTCAACAAGTGAACTAGAACAACCCTTATGAACTAGAATAACCACTGCGGGAGAGTCACTAATGCCTTTTCACAAGATTTGTATCTCCATTAATTTCTTAATATGGTAAAAAAAATACATTGCTAATATTGGCATTAATCTCTCCATAACTCTAGAAGTAAGCATGAGGCCCAAGTTTTCAGGACTTGGGAATTGACATGTTAAGAAACTTCTGAAGATCACAGTTAGAAAGCATCTGCACCAAGGTTCCAATCCAGGTGTGAGAGCAAAGTTTGCACTCCTAACTACGTTATTATTTGTATTAGTAACAGGATTATGCCTACATCACCACAGATAAACAGTGAGGACAGTGCAGTGTAGTAAGAAAGTACAGGTTGGAAACCTCCTCTCTTTTCTAACTGAATGACCTTGGGTAACAGTTTAATTTTCTTTATGTGTTTTTTTTCTCTCATCTGTACAACGAGGACAATAATACTTACAAGAACGCCTACATGAAGGTGTTGCAGGACTGTCTCCGTAGCTCAGCTAAAGATGGGGTCGTTGTCACACGATCATGAAAAATTAGGCTCACATATAATTTAAAAGGGGAGAAAAAAATGGAATTTATTGGGCGAAAAGGGAAAAGAAAAGGAAACAGGGACTCTCCACAAAGGAAGCCTGAGAGTCTTGCTAGTACACGCTTCCCACCTGGCAGATTGAAATCCAGGTAACACCCAGGAAGAGGAAGGGCCAGGCTCCTCCCCACTGCAAAAGGCAAGAACTTCTGTGGCTCCACCCCGGCTGGAGTTTCTCTGAGAACCCCTTCCCACCTGGCTGTCTTAAAGGCACTTAGCACCATGCCAGGCACAAAATAGGTTAGAAGTCTATTTTATTTCCTGTCTTGAAAATATAAATGGAAAATATTTTAAAACTCCATTAGAAGTTCTCTTAATATTTATATGTTTTTGCAACAATTACAATTTGCATTCTGTTCCAAATACAATAATCAAGAAACTAAGAAGGTTGAAAACAAACAAAATACATTTTATTTTATTAGAAAAATCTAAAGCTAGAAGGTATATGTAGAAGAAAAAATGTGTAAATTACGTTTGTTAGTTGGGCTCCACTTTAATAAATTGACCTTAATCAGCATGTTCCAGTGGCATTTGCTTTGAGTAATCTAAACACCAGAAATTTAAACTGATAAATATCTCACATCTGCTTTAATTTGGCAACCCTAGAAAATGTTCTGGTTAAAGGTACTTTCCATTTGGCATGCTTGTTTTATGCTATTGGAGTAACTTTAATTACAATCAGAAGCTTCAGTGAGTGACAACAGTTCCCAACAGTACCTCTCTCAACAAAACATCAATTTTATAACAATTGTATTGTCTAACCATCCTGCCAGGTGTTGACTCTTTGAAGAGTGGCTTGGGGGAAAAAAAAAAAAAAAAACCAAACCTCTTTTTTATCAAAGAAGATAAAACACCCATTCTTCTTTGTGGCATTTCCGGAACACCTGAGGCTTTTTTTTATTAATAGCTCAATGAGGCTTTGGAGCAATCTTTATACTTTATTTTCCAGTTATGTATCTAAAAGAATAGAAGGTAAAATTTTTCCTATAGTCTATCCAATTACCCCCACTCAGGTTACCTTGATTTACAAATATAGAATAACATTAAAATAAGCCCAATTACATAATAGCCCAAAGTAAGAGATAATTAGGGCTTCTGTCATTAATGGCTCCCATACAGAGTAAAACATTCACAGAGGCATCCTCCTCTGCACTGCAACAAAGCAGATATAAAGTCCAACTACACCTGAATTATCCAACTTTCATACAGCATTCTGGTGAGTTTTAAATAGAGCCTTGTATATCAGGAGAAAAGAGTTTGTTTCACCTGAAATCATTCTACAAATATTTATTGCACACTACCTACGTAACAGCACTGTGGGGGCTTCTGGACACACAAAAGCCTGCCCTCATCAAAACTTGCCATCCAACAGAAAAACGCAAACACTGAATAAAGAAGTACTAGCATGATAAAAGGTACCACAGGGAAAGAACATGGTATTAATATACATTGCAGGAACCTTGAACTTTGGAAGCAACAGAAAAGGTGTCCCAAAGAAAGTAGTATTACAGGAGCGATGTAAAGAATGTAATAGTAAGGCTTGACCAAATGAACATAGAGAATGTTCCAGGTAAAGGAAATAGTGAAGGCTCAAGATTAAGGAAGGATCGGGCAGGAAGTTCAATATTGTTGAAGAAAATCAACTGAAGAGATAAGTGAGGTATGTCAAAAAATAGGAGGAGCCCAAATCCCCGCCGGTATTTGAGTCTTGATAAAGTTTCTGGACCAGATACCACTAGACAAGTTTAAGGAATGCAATGATGTGACCAGAACTGCATTCTTAATAATCATTTTGGCTGCTATGCTGTGAGAAAAACGGATTGGCAGGAGGTAAAAGTGGATGGAAGAGATCAAATACA
The DNA here is from genome assembly GCF_009828535.3 of Hylobates moloch. NCBI lineage: Eukaryota > Metazoa > Chordata > Mammalia > Primates > Hylobatidae > Hylobates > Hylobates moloch. Next base: position 88,774,960 of record NW_026652277.1, on the reverse strand, counting down.
GACTCCTCCATAATCCAGACAAGACAATGGAGCCAAGGGAGAGAATGGCAGCAGGGAGGATACAGAGAGGTAAACTGTCTAATTGGAGATAGGATTAAAAGGAGTTCATCACTGGAGGATGGAGGAGGTGAGGGATAGAGAGAAGTCATATTAATTCTTAGGTCTCTGGGTTAAACAATTGAGAGAATAGATATACCACTCACAAGACAAAAAAAAAAAAAACACTTGCAGAAAGGCTAGTGTGGGGAGCGTGCAGGATTTTCCCTTGTTCAGATCAAATTTGAAATACCTGCAAAGCATCCAACTGGAGATGTCCCAAGGCAGTTGTGCCTCAAAAGAGAGGACTGAACTAAAGATATAGTAGTCAGCTTAAAGATAATACCCGAAGCTACAGAGAGAAGTAGAAAGTTTCCAGTCCTGGCTGGAGGCAAGGTTGAGAACTATCACTCTAAGGATATGGTTGGTAATCTATCGATATAATTGTGAAAGCATTCAATTTACATGATAATCAGACAGAACTGAGCCTCATGCTTTCAGCCACTCCGCAGGTCACTGCTCAAAGAAGCATTTCCTGATCAGTCTACCTGAACTAGCACACATACCATGTACACCCATCATTCTCCATTCTCCTGCCTGTTTTAATTTCCTTCATAGCACTTATTACCCTCTGACTATATGCTTTGCCTATTTATTGTGTTTTTCCTACTATAAAAATGAGATCCCCATAAGAAAAGAGACTTTGTCTTGGTTTTTCTATATTCACTATAGAACCCCAGCACCATTTGAAATGCATCTATCACTTAATAAATGCTTAATTCAGTATTTGTGGAAGGAAGAATAAAAAGGGATCCAGAGTTCAAACAATAGGGATGCTATTTTGATGAAGCAGAGGGAAAGGATATGTGCAGATGCAGGTGTTTTTGTAGCCTGCCGTAGAAAGGTAATGTTCCAGTTTAGCTTCATATTCCTATATGAAATAATCACTTCTATGAGAAGTAGCATGAACTTTCCTGATCAGAATGGGGTACAGAGTTCAAGTTTAAAATTTTTTGGAAATAGTTGAGAACAAGGCTGGTCAAATGTTGGCAGGCAAGTTGAGGTTGGTCATCATGGATTTTTTTTTATAGTCATAACAATCTGACCCAACAGGTGATTTTCTTCAACTGTGCTCAGTATCTGGGTACATTCAAGGAGATTACAACCAGCTGGGATCATCTACAGTTAGGGTTTTAATACGCACCTTTGACAGGATAAAATAGCAAAGGAATTTGGCTTATTTGGGTACCAAGATGCTAAACAGTATTTTTCCTTTTGACTCGGAATTGGCCAAATAGCTATAAAGATTCTAGCTACTCTAAAGAAAATTCTTTAGAATTTTCCACCCACATTCTAAAGAAAACCATAAAGCATATTCCCACAGGATTTCTAAGAATTAGCAGAACTGGCTCTTCCATCTAAACTTTCACTGCACCACACCCAAGCAGTCTATATTTGCAAAAGATTGAGAGGCAAGAAGAATCCACCGAAGCAGGTAATCATTGTTGTATGACAGAGTTGTGGCTTTTACCCTCCATTGTAGAAAGAGTGCTTCGAACCCTCACCCAAGTGAACCGTGTAAAGGAGGTTCTAAGGGAATCAGTCATAGAGATTGAGGAGTGCCTATAAGGGCATGTTATTCTGTAAGTGGATATCTATTACACAGTAGACTTGATTACCTAGCCTACAGGCTTATGTTCTTGAAGGGAAAAACATGAATGGAACTTGGCAAGCAAAGAGAAGCGGCATTTGTGGTGGGAGTCTCCTTTCATTTGGCTTAACAAGGATGCTTTATTCTGCTGTGGTCAAATGGACATTTGGAAGGTAGTCAGACATGAGCCATCCTGCTGGAATACTTAAGAGAACTTTAGGCAAGGGGAATGGACCTTAGCAGGAAGTAGCTGTGAGGCGTTTCATGGAAGCAAAAGCTGAGTGTACATTAGGAGAGGTCATTTTGAAAATAAATGGGCAGTAGGTGGGCCCCCTGCAGGCCCCCTGAGAAGCCCCACGAGAGCGGCAGCGTTTGGACACCTGCCACATCCAAAAGAGGATTCTAGTGGCCCAGGTTACGTGGAAGAAATCTTAACTCCTTTTCATTCAGTATGCTTCCCCTACCTAAATTTGGAGAAGCTGCAGTGAAAGAGCTGACATATCCAACTCTACAGTCCCAGTCCTAAGTCTAAGATCTGGCTTTAAGGTAGAAAGGAAAATAAATACTAAGCCAGGTTTGAGATTAAAAGTTTCAATTGGATTAAGTTGGAATAGACTGAATTGCAGTACTCATGCTTAAAATTATCCAAAAGAAATGGATCTGTCTGAGGTATGATAAAAGATAGAAAAATAGTATTCATAGAACCTAACTGAAGGCAGTGGCTAAAGACAAACAAAGCTGGTTTTGTACCACCTTAGAGTTAAGGCTGTTAAATAAACAGTGTTTTACGAGGACATGGATTCCAAGCTGGATAAGAAAGGAAGTGAAGACAAGGAGGGACTGATGGATGGAAGAACATAGAAGATTCACTGCATTGGGTGTCATGATGAAGCTCAGTACAGCTGCAGTGGGGTATTTGAGCAGATGAGCTGGAAGCCCCAGAAGAGCTCAGCATCTAAATTAGTGACTTCAAAGTTGTGGCAGTTTGTAATGAATTCAAGTTCAAGTTAAGATCTTGGAACTACTGAGTAGCTGAGGCTGAATTATACAAAAACAGTAAGTTCTTGAAAATAAGAAAGTCAAATAATTGAGGACGTTGAATTTGTCATTCAATACGGATGCTGAAGTGTCCCCAGAAGATGGCAGATACGAGGATGGAGAAAAGCACTGAGAGCCATGTACTAAAGCTGCTACTGGAGGCTTTACTCCAGATGGCCATGTACCCCATGAAAATCAGCTACTACGTTGCAAAGTAAATAGGTTATAATGATGTGAAGTTAGCTGTGAGCCTCCAATGATAAAGGCTTTTTGTAGGAGGAGGAAGACTTATTGGTCTGGAAACAGCACTGAGAAGTGAGGAGGACACGTCCCCACCTACCAGCTTTGGGAGGCATCAAATCTCTCTGCAGTATTTTCAGAGTCAATCCAGGAGGTTCTGGGATTGTTCACTACAGAGGCTGAAGATTTGGAGATGTTTGTTAATAACGGAATAGGAATTCTAGGTGGTCCAGTGGAAAAGTTGGTGAGAGAGGAGGAATAGGAAATTGGCAGAGTCAAGATTTGCAGGGCAATCTGTATGCCACCTGAAGAATGCTGAGCAGGAGACATTGTTGAGTCAGGCTTGCATTTTACATAAAACACCCCGACGGCTGTGTAGAAGACATTTTTTAAGGGGATTCAAGGCTATGGGAAGGGAGACCATTCAACGAACTATGAATTACAGTCATGACAAGAAACCTCAAGGGCCTAAAACTGAGTAGTAATGAGATGATTAAGATATGTAGGAGTTCAATCAGCTAGACTTAATTGGACGTGAGAAGTGAAAGAAGGAAGTTTCCAAGGTCTCTCAAATTTCTAGCCTGAGTAACTTGGTGGCTGGTGGGGACAATGGAGGAAAATTATATTTACGGAGAGAAATGTTCAGATCTGGACATTGCATGAAAAACTAAAGCCTTGAGTTTACCTCCACTTGGCATTTCCCCTCTTACATAGTAACAGAGTAGCTGATTTTCATGCAGCATGTGGCCATCCAGAATAAAGATAACATTTCCCACTTCCCTTACAGCTAAATGTAGCCAAATGATTAAGTTATGCAAACGGTATATAATACAGATTGTGTTTGCAACTTCCAGGAGGTGTCTTTAAAAGATGAAGCATATTCTTCACCTCTTTCTCCTTCCTGCAGGGGAATATGGACATAACAGCTACGGCTCTCTTAACCACCGTGGACCAAAAGCCTAACTTGGCCATGGAAATCACAAAAAGCAGAGCAGCAAGATGGAAAGAGCCTGGTTCCTTGACTTCTCAAACATGAGAAATAAAGAAATTTCTACTTCTTTAAGCCACTATAATTTTGTAGCTTTCTGTTACTCACAGCTGAAGTTAATCCTAATAAATACCAGATGTGTTAAGTTTGAGGTGTCTGTGGAACTGAAGGAGGGGTATGCATTACAGCTGAATATACTGACATAGAACTAGGCAAGAGATCAGGGTTAGGGACAGAAAACACAGGTCATTCTCTAAAAGCCAGTCCATGTGACTTTTTTTTCCAATAGCCTTCAGCAGCCTGATCTAAGAGTGGAAAAGCGAATAAATATTTACATAAATAGATATTCAGATCTAAATCAATTTTCTGACCACAGGTGTAAGATAAAGATTGATATTACTTTGTACTTAAAATATTGCCTTGGAAAATAAAAGTCACTGCAGCAATTTTGTATATAACTAGCTAGTGTTTATGAGGCAGACCCCATGAGGACAGTATAATCACAAACCCCTTTTTATTAGGGAGAAATGATGATTAAAACCAAATGAGGAAGAATTGTATATGCCAAATGCAGTGCAATCGATATAATGAATAACAAATATTTAGGAACAATTATATGGACCTTTTTTGCACAAAAAATAAAATGTAAGCTTGGGCAACTGCCCAGGTAGCAAAATTCTGTATAGAGTCAAAAACGGATGCTCATGTATTTAAGAAAATATACGTGTAAACTTCTGTTAAACTTGCTAAATCATTGCACAAATAGTCTATAAAAATACTCAGAAATCAGGACCCATATAAATGCTATTTGTAAATTTTGAAATCTTTCCCACTGTAGACTTCATGAAAAGCTACAACTTCTCCCCACGTTTATTTCAGGCTACTTTTTAAAAAAAATGAGAGCCCTAGTTCCAAATATACATTGCACAAAAGGAATTTCTTATAATGCTTCCAAATGGAAAAGGCTAGAAAAAGTGTTTCGAGTTGTTCTGTATTCTCCTCAAAAAAAGTTTGGATAAATAAACCAGCACCTACATGTTAGATTTCTTGTAGTTTTTCCATGAGTTTTTAAAGACAGACTGTCTTCTTCTCCCCATTGTTTAGTCCGTATGTGCTCAATCAAGGATTATAAAAATAATTTTAACACAGAATCCAGCAAACACAATTAAGTAAATATACTATGAAAATAAAAATCACAACAAGCATCTCAGCTAGTTATTAATTTTGTGCTTAGCCCCTGGCTTGGATTGCCTCGGCCCCAGGTTCCCAGAACAGAATAGAAAGTGGTTAATCAGTGCATTGCCAACATCAAGAATCAAACCCACATCTAGCCAGTGAAAGAAGGTTCAATTTCTTTACGTCTTGAATCCACGTCATGGCCCTGGGACTCTGCTGGCTCAGTGGCTGAGGACCCACCCATCTTCAGGCTCTTGATACACATGTTCTTCATCAAGAAGCATCAGAAACCCCAATGAATCAGAAACTAATCAAAATGAACTGATAGAACTTGGAGGTTTGAAAGCTTCTGCCCAAAGAGTAAGAAGATGGGAGTGGGGGAGGCCATCTAGTGATAAACTAGGTTAAGAATCACAAGGCCCAGAGTCTTAGTCTTGTTCGAATATTAATTAGCAGTCTGTTTCTTCCCAGCAAAGCAAAAGAATTGGGTTGGACTGGGATAGTCTCAGCAGTATCTTCTAGCTTTTAAAGTGCACGTGTTGGGAATTACAAGTGAATGCTATGAGTTTAGCAACCTGCTTGACGCCTCCTGAATGTAATGCATTTATGTATCATCTGTTCGTTTTGATCCTCGTCTCCAGGAGGTACTTAATTCAGATGTTTGGTCTGTGGAAAACTTTCTATCACTACTCCTCTCTCTTCAATTGATATTGGTTCTTTCAAACCAACATTTACATTGTTTTCCTTGATATTTAGAATGGTTTTATTGCATTTGTAAGTGGAAAAGCAAGGCATCGCTAAATGTAAAATTTTCCATTACGAAATTTTCCTTCTAGCAATTAAACATGCTTTTGGGTTAAGTATGGTATAGAAAAGTGATTAAATGCATATGAAATCATGTGGGTTATTACAGATTATTTGGTTGTTTGGGGTATCCTAGGATACATAGTTGTTTTTCCACCAACCCACACAGCCTCTATATTCCTAATAAAGCCTTTGGAATCTGCTGGGCTTTTTAAGGCTCTCACCACTCTCTTGCTATGACTTCACTGTATCATTAAAAATCTAAAGTTATTTAGCATAATTTAATAGTATTAGCAAGATTTGTAACCGTATCCAAGGATATGAACTTGTTTGTTGTAACAACCACTTGAGGCAGTCCAAAAGGCTCTTCAAAGAAAGAAACATGCCATGTTAAATTTTCAGTAGTTTTATTGAAAAATGCCTCTTTTGTTTCAGAAATAAATAATATAAGGCAGTGAAATTCACAATCTGCAGTTAAAATATAAAAGCAGCAATTCTATGTTCATAGTCTTGCAAACGTTTTCCAACTGCTTTTGATAACTAAGAAATATTATATTCTGAAAAAAGTTCATACTAAATATACAACACAAACATGCAATTCCATCTCTGCAGAATAATCTGCAATTTGGCATAAATGTTAGTGTGTCTAAAACAAGGAGGTTTAAGGCAATATGAAACTGTATCCCGTTGATGCACTAACTTCATCTACATGGCTTAAGGTTTGTGGTTGTTAGAGAGATGTATACGAGCATTCTATGCCCCGGTGTATAACAGAGATAGAAGAGGAAGATAAATAATTGCAATGGAGTTGACGTTTCCCCCCTTTTTGGTTTTAGGAGGGGAATTATTTGAATCGTGGTGTAACTGAATTGCAAATAAGTATAGCAAAAGATAAACTGCCCGCTCGAAATACACAGTAGCTCTGGGTTCCAGGACTTACTGCTTAACCTCAGAGTTTCACTGAGGCTGCCCGCTGTGCTGACTAAAGGCACACGGCAGGTTCCCGCTTTGTAGCTTTTGCGAACAAAGTATTTTGCAAGCATTTCAAGGGCAAAGGCAAAAATGTCTACAGACTGCGTGCTTGGAGCTAGGCTTCCTGCAGAAACAAGGTTCTCTACAATCAGAAAGGGTAGTCCTGGATGAGCAACGCTGGAAGAAACACCTCAGAAAAGACGTACACTGCTCTATCTGACCTGTAAATGAGAACTTCAACACCTCCCCCAGGCCTCGCGGCGCGGCGCGTGATCTCTGGTTCACTGCCCGGGTCCGTGGGGCAGGGCGCGCCGCCAGCGCCGGTGGGGCTCAGGAGGCTCCTCTGCAGGCTCGTCTGCGCCGTAGTCCTCGTATTCCGCTGTCCGCTCGGGCTCCACCGGCACGATGAAGGGCTCGCGCTCAGGCAGGTAGGCCCCGCCCTCGGGCACATAAGGCTCTGTCCGATTCAACATTACAGTTATGGCATGATTTGGAAGGCACACACACACACACACACACACACACACACACACACATACACACACAGCAAAGGCTAAATGATCACCCGCGGTGATGGCACTCCAGTCTTAATCTCATAACTATAAATAGATAAGTTACAATGTTCCAATTACTTCCAGATAATTTGGTGATAATCAAATAATGAAATGGCACTTTCTTAAAAAAAAAAAAAAAAAACCTTCAAAAATCCAGCAGTAAATACAATCATTGCACAAATACCTGGGAAGGGTCAGAGACTGGGCCAAAGAATTGTAAACGCAGTAACTAAGTAGGATTTTCGCAAATCCCCAAGTAACTGTTTATGCCTTCAAACTCCTCAATTCAAAGAACAACTTGGAAAGATGAGGAGGTGAGGGGAAGTTTTATTGGCTCCTAGAAACTGAACTCGGGGAGTGAAAAGCAACTATCCTCAGGTAATATACAGTACATGACATCTTCTGTGGCTGTAACAAACTGAGTTACAGCTGGTGGGTGAGGAACACCAGTGACTACAGCAAAACAGGAAGAAAAGGTGATTTTAAACTTTGGTTTGAAAATTGCAGTTACAAAACCCAAATGAGAGGACACGGACAAAAAAGTAACAAAAAGACAGATGCCCTGAATCAGACACATCGCTAACAAGCAAGAGATGAGGAGATTCCATTTGGTGTTATTCTGGCATAGAGCAAGCGGCAGGCTTTGATGCAGAAGCTTATTGTAGAATTGTTAAGTGATTTTAGTCGACAGGATCACATACAAATCATTTACAAGCCACAATTAGTTTATTATTTACATAAGACATTTCTCTTTAACCAGGTTAATTGTTTTTCTTAAAATGGCATAGTCTCCTCTGGTTAGTAGTTTTATTATGCACCTCTTTCACAACTGAGGCTCCTCATGGCTGTGTGTTGGAACTTTTTTAAAATAATGTTTTTCTACATTATTACTGAAATGCATCAGGCTTATAAACTGACACCACTGCTTTTGTCTCATTCAAGTTAGTAAAGAGTCTCCACCCTCCTTTGTGATGTCAACCCGGTTCGTTAACCATTATCTGTGGTGAGATTTCCATACAGACTCATTTCCTAATAAGCACGTGCGCAAACATCTCAGAAACAGGATTTTCATGTATTCAAACTGTAAGCAGCACTGGCGACTTAGAAAATGTGTTAGCCGGAACCTGAAACAGGTCAAAGATGATAGTTTTTAAAAGTTGAATGACTAAGTAAAAAATATAAATACACATCCATCTACGTATGTAATGGTTAAAGTATATATATATATATATATCCATATATTTTTAGTTATTCTCACATCCCATAAGGAGGTGGTAATTTAAATTTATAAAGAATTAAATTGCAATTTTGTGAATGGGTTGCATGAAAATATACATTAAGATTTGTTATTACTTTTGATCATATGTAATTATGCATATAAATATATAGATATATAGATATTTAGATATTCAACTACTCATGCACTATTTGAAAGTAGCAAATCATATCAAACAGCAGTATCATTTTTAAAATTTGCAAGATGCTTGAGGGTGCACTAATGAAATGGTCGCCATTGACCACAGCATGACTATCTTATTTCCAGATCGGCCTATCTCCCCAGTCCTCACATCCCACAAAATCAAGTATAGGAGACTTCTGCCCTCTACAATTGTCAAACACTAGAATTTCATTAAAAAATCCTTTAAAAACAATTATTAAGTCCCAGATTTTATAAATATTAATTCCATGGCTAGTATGGGACAGTTAACTATGTTCAGTTGTCTACACCATATTATTACATAGTTTGCCTATAAATTAGATTCCCAAAACAATTTTTAAATACATATTCTTGGCATTTTACAGTTGTATTTAACAAATCCCTGTTCCCAATCTTTGGGAAAAGAAAAAAAAGTCAATTACTAGCATGCTTTGAAGTCCCAAGAGAAGTAAGGGGAGGTTTCTGATGTGGTTTGGTAAATGCAGAAACATGGGGAAAAAAAGAAAAGAATTCAATCCTAACAGTGAAGTAATGTGTGCTATGGTAGCAAACACTACTATTATATAATCAGAACTGAAAGAGTTGTTATCGTCAAGACATCTTCAAATCAACCTTCCTTCAATCCTAAGGAACTTCATTTCCATAAAGTTCTGTACTTCAGGTGAATTGGGGTTCCTACAATGGCAACAACGTACCTGGATAGCCTTGCCCGTTGTACGGGATGCTGGCGCACTGAGACGAATCACAGTATCCAGGAGGACCTGGGGGTCCTCGGATACCTGAGTTTCCAGGACGGCCAGGGGGGCCAGGGGGACCTCTTGAACCTGTGGACCCTGGTGGACCTGTTCTGGATTCTCCTTGTGGACCTAGTGTGGAGTTAAAACAAATATATTTCCCCTCTTGTCAAATACAACTCCTGAGGTAGCCACCAATATTTTAAGTGGCACCTCCACTATCTCAAAATTAGACAATTTACTATTGTATGGTAAGAAAATGTTTCCTTAAGAAATACCCAATATGAACCAAGGTGTGATGGAACTTTCTTACCAGTGACTCATCAGAGTTAATGCCAGAAGTATTTCATTCCAGAAAACCTGATTTAGCAAAAATTCAGCCAAACCAGAGATATCAGTGAGTTCTTTGGTTTGCTCCCACTCTCACAGAGAAAAGAGCACCTGAAGGAAACAGCTCTGTTAAGCAGCCACATTGAGCTGCCATCAAAAGAGGGCAGCGTCTGCTCCACACCTCCAGACTATGCAAAGCAATATTGTTTCTGGATCAATAGTTATATTTAACATAAATGGAAAGATTTAGCCATAGGACTGTCCTTGGTTGCAAGGGTATCATGTGCCTTATAATGAAAATAGAAATCATTTACAACCTAGTAAACAAAATGTATCAGACAGACATCTAGTAGTCCTTTCCAAAATATAAAAATGCTTTAGCAGAACAGTGAATGAAATTTACCAATATCTCAGGCCCTTTTAGTGAGGCTATGTTTTCTCAGTCTAATAGCCCCATATTGAAGACTACTGGAAAAAACAGGAAATATAACCATCTTTAAAGGCTATGAGGCCAAAAAAAACAAATAGGAAGGAAGGAAGGAAAAGGGAAGGAAGGAAGGAAAAGGGGAGGAAGGAAGGAAGGAAAAGGGAAGGAAGGAAGGAAAAGGGAAGGAAGGAAGGAAGGAAAGAGAAAGGGGAAATAGCAACCCTTTGTGTCACTAAAATTCATTTCATCATATATTAATATTATAGTTAATGCCTAATAGAAACTTTTCATTTTTTTAACAAAGGGAACATGAAAATGAAGTTATGGAGGTTGAACTTCTTGCTAAAACATATGCCATGTTAATAAGAATGCTTGAAGCTATAATAACAGGATGAAGTTGGCTGGGAGCGGTGGCTCACTTCTGTAATCCCAGCACTTTGGGAGGCCGAGGTGGGTGGATCATGAGGTCAGGAGATCGATACCATCCTGGCTAACACGGTGAAACCCCATCTCTACTAAAAATAAAAAAAAAAAATTAGCCGGGCGTAGTGGCGGGCGCCTGTAGTCCCAGCTACTTGGGAGGCTGAGGCAGAAGAATGGCGTGAACCCAGGAGGTGGAGCTTGCAGTGAGCCAGGATCGCGCCACTGCACTCCAGCCTGGGCGACAGAGCGAGACTCCATCTCAAAAAAAAAAAAGAATAACAGGGTGAAGTTGTGAATCTCTTCAGGATGGTGTGCCCTCTCAGTATTTATACTGTTTGCCTGTTTAATATAATAGCAAACCTACCTGGGGGGCCAGGCAGCCCCCGAGGTCCTGGAGATCCAGTACCCCTTTCACCTTTCTCTCCTGGCAAACCTAAGGAAGGAGAAAAAGAGAAAGCACAGGGGAAAAATTATCTGGAAACATGTAATTTTCATCTTAACTGATAATATTTGATTCAAGTAATTCATTTCCTTAGTGAAAGCAGACCTAATTTTTCACAGAAGTTCACTCTCTAAGCCAAGTTCTTTCTAGACATTTGTGTAATTCTAGATTTATGGCCAAGAAAAAATTTGGCTACAAGGCACGGAAAAAATTATTTGAAGCAAACAAACATGTCTAATATATTTTTAAACAGTAATTAGGAACAGTAATCCTGAAGAAATCATTATAATATCTCATTGAAAAACATATTAAAGGTATTTTATCTTTAGTAGCCCTATTAGTACAGCAGCCAAACCAGTAGAATTATAGAAATTATAGAAAAATTTTCTCTATAGTGTTAAGTACTCCTTTGACAAAAGTGGACACCCAAAATCCTGAAATATCTGGAATCAAATAGTCCTGTTTTTCTCCTTTTCCTTCAACTGCACTTATCTATACCATGAAATTAGAGTCAAACAAACATATAAGACAAGTGCCAGACCCTGAATAAAGGAACCAAAATAAGTTGGATCTAAAACTCTAGGGCTGCCTAAGAACATTCAGTTGCTGCTCGACTCTTGCCGTGGTCACAGAGAGTAATAAGATTTGGGTAGCTGATCTTGGGTAGCTGATTTTGGGTGACTGATTTAGTTTCCCAAGATACAGTTTCTCCCATTAACAACGACAAAAGTCAGAAAATAGCATTATCTTTACTGAGATCTGATAAAAACATGCCATTTTTCTAAGACATGGATCTCTATGGCCTATGAGTTGCCTAACAGCTCTTCTGGGGCTGTCCAAATAAGACTAGTGAAAGCAGTTTGCCTAGGTCACGTTCCAGATGCCTTCAACCTGTCCCAACTCCTACATTTGCAAATTCCTTCCTTTATCTCAACACAGAAGCCAGAAATGCCTACCTCGTTCCCCAGGGGGTCCCTGCATCCCTGGTGTGCCCGGGAAGCCTGGCCGCCCCCCGGGTCCAGGTTCTCCCCTGGCTCCTGCACTGCCAGGAGGTCCCGGTGGACCCGGCGGGCCTGGCTGGTTGCGATTGGACTGGTAATCATTTGGAATCTGATTCAGCATCTGATTGAATCTGTTCATCTGACCTACAAGCAGAAATAAGGCTTGTTAGTAAGAAATGCAATAAAGGAGGGATGAGAGAGCGAAACTGTTTTCTCTCAGTGTCTAGTGAAATCCATCTCCATTCTGCACCCCCTCTGGGAAACAATCTAATTAGAATCCTAAAAATAAAATTAAGACAGTCTAATCATCCAGGACAAAATGGTCCCTGATAAATAACTGTTTCCACAAAATGCTGACCCATAAGCCACAAACATTACTACAAATATAAAAGAGTTGTTAAAGTTTAATATGGCTCTGAAATAAAGTCTTGAGATTTACCAGGTGACATCACTCAAAAGAAAACCTTTTTTATAATTAGATAATTCCACAATTTTTTGTATATCTAAGGCAATGACAATCAGGTTTCAGTGCAAACTGGAATTGCCTGTGGGGCGCCTTGAAAAATCTGTATGTCTGGGCCTTATCTCCAAAGACAATGATTCACTAAGCTTAGGGCATGGTGCAGGAACTCTCACTTCTAACAAGCAACATAAGTGATTCTAAGGCAGGTGTTCCTCAGTACCACACTTTGGAAAACATTGATTAAGACTTCTCAAAGAGCGAGTTATGGGTTTAAGGCCCACACCAGTCTGCAGGTACCGAGCTTCATTACTTAACAGGCCTTATGGAATAAGAAGAGCCTGTGAAAACCAGAGAGGCAAGAGAGAGTTTCCTACCAAAATCAGCTTTCACTGATCAAATTCATCTTGGTGGGCCCCCTTCCTTAAGGTCATAAAATGACTTAAAGATCATAACTTAAAATATGTAATGTCTTAGTACTTAAGTTTGCTGCTATTATTTTACCTTGGGTTATTATTTTATCTTAGTGACAATCTTTAAAATATCATTAACTTTAATCAGATGCAAAACTGACAATGTAAAGAACAAGAGCTTATCTAAATGAAAGAGAAATCTCTTAGAAACGTATGACTCAAACTCTGCATTTTCCTGCAATTAATTTTAAAACAATACATACAGTAAAAAGAAAAGAAATTTTACCACTTATCAATTGTTCACAGACTTGTCTTGCAACTGCTCGCATCATGTTCTGGGAAGCAATGTCTCCCTTGTTGAATTAATGAGAATGATTAACATATTAGTTCTATAGTTTTAGACTTCAATGTTTAACACACAAAATAAACGTAAGATTTTTAAAAAATACATACCCTATCACCTTTTTCTCCTTTCAACCCAGATGGACCCTGAAAAATATGAATTACATACATTAGAAACTGACAAACATACTCTAAAATGATGCATGAATAGACATAACGATGAAATAGAACAAGTTCTGTTTTCTAAGGCGTTAGCAAAATGACACATCACATTTATATTCATGTTACATTCTGCTTTTCTATAAAAAGGAATCTAATCTCTCTCTCTCTCTCTCTCACTCTCTCTCTGAAGCACATGTCCTCCAAAACAGTGCACAGATGTGAATTTTGTGGTCACAACTGTAAAAGTTATGGACCATGCACACTTTTTACAATGCAATTCATGATACATATGGAACTAAAATACATATGAAGATTGTCCTTGTACCGCCATACTTTGTTTTATATCATTATGGTTGGTTATCTCAGCTGGTTATTGTGGAACATCCAGGAGATTAGTCTCCATTCAGTCTCACTAAGAACCAGCAGGCTGTTGTCAGCTTCTTAGCTCAATATATGTCCCTTAACTTCATCCAGTGATTCTTTGTACATTTGAGATAAAAGAAACTGGGTTGAAGCTGGAAACTATCATTCTCAGCAAACTATCACAAGAACAGAAAACCAAACACTGCATGTTCTCACTCATAAGTGGGAGTTGAACAATGAGAACAAATGGACACAGGGAGGGAGACATCACACAGGCCTGTCGGGGGGTCAGGGGCTAGGGGAGGGATAACATTAGGAGACATACCTAATGTAGGTGATGGGTTGATGGGTGCAGCAAACCACCATGGCACGTGTATACCTATGTAACAAACCTGCACATTCTGCACATGTACCCCAGAACTTAAAAGTATAATAATAAAAAAATTCTACAGTAAAAAAAGAAACTGGGTTTTTCTCTTATTAAACAACTCAATCTGATCCTACGTCTAAATACAAGCATAGAATATTTGTCCCTACACTGTCATAAGCCTCTCACCATAAGAGATATTGGAAAAGTTTTCCTTAGAGTGCAACAAGTTTTTGTCTTTCAGTTATATATTTCCAGGCTGCCAATTGCTATCACCGAAGGAACATCTAAATCATTGACAAATCAGGTGATGTCCCATACCAAACCACTTCTCACCATCCCCATGGAAACCACTGCGGTCTAAACCAAGGCTCTTGCCTGAAACTACTCCAGTACCCTCCTAACTGCTCTCCCTTCTCCCCATTTTGCTACATTATAGTCTATTCTCCACACAAAAACCAGAATGATATTTTTTAAAGAAAAATTAGATCATGTCACTCCTTTGGCTCCAAGAGCCTCCCATCTCATTCCCATCAGATTTAGAGGAAAATAATAATTCCTTATCATGGGCTACATGGTCCATATGATCATCTATGCCTAGCTATCTGACCTCATATTTTATCCCTCTCCATTTAACTCCCTTCACTTTGGTACCCAGACCTGTTGGATGTTCCTTTTACATGTCAGACTCATTCCTCAGCCAAGGCTTTCATTTATGCTGTTTCCTCTGCCTGGAACCCTCTTTCCATAGATCAAATAGCTTTCTCCCTCACTTCATCCCAATGTCACCTCGTCAGAGAGGTTCCTAGATGACTGTATCCAAAATAGCTGCCTTCCCACCAGCACAATCATTCTCTAACCCCTTACTGTTTCTTGCTTCTTCAGAACACTCATTATCACGGGAACCTATATTTACATGGTTTTGTCTATATACCCCCCAGAATGTCTATGAAGGCAAGAATTTTGTCTTGTTTGCTGTCATGTCACCTGACCCTAGAACACTGGCTAGCATATTGTAGGCACTAAACAAATATGTGTTTATTAATGAAGTATTCTATGAACATCTCATGGAAACATCTCCTATAGAATATCAAGTATTATAAGTTAGCAAGAAGGTATCAACTGATTATAATAGCTAATGACATAAGCTAAGAATGATTAAGCCAAGCTCTCTGCTAAGACCTATATATACCTATATGCTATGTTTGGTTTCATTAATTAGAGGAAGGTAAGATAAAATAGGGAAGAAAAAGACAGGAAATTTGCTACTTTTGAAGGACAAGGAAAATGAAGGAGAAAAGGGGAAGTGCTGGGGTCTAAATAAATGTATACCAAATTATAATTATCACAAGAAAAACTGGAGTTGTCTATTTATTTGCCAAAAGTATTAGATTTTTGTGGAAACACTAATATTGTATTTGGAGCATTTTGCAAATGCAGGATTTTTTACTTTTACTGCTATTTTGAGATTGTTCTGATTTTTTTGATTGTCCTATTGTTCATGATTCGTAGAAATCATCTTTATTGCTGATATTTAGAGATCATATTTCAAGTAATAGCTGTAGACATTTCTTTTAGGCTTCTAGCTACAGCCATCAATTATATGAGTAATATTCTTACATAAGACACCATTGAGGTCATAGTAAAACAAAATGAAATGCTGAATGGGTAGAAAAGTTTCATATACTTATAATTGCACTTGCAAAGTTTCTACCATGATCCATCGAGGAAAAGAGAGTAATAAAGTCACATGCTAGGGTACACACAGTTTTTAAAGTATTTAGGTTGGTGCAAACGTAATTGCGGTTTTTGTCATTCTTTTTAACCTAATATATCAGGAGTCCTTCTATCTTTATGTTGCTTGCTTAATTTTATGACTCATACAAGGCAAGCCATATCACATAAATGTCCAATCCTAAGTCTGTCTGAAATTACTTTCTTTTAACTTGGGTTTGTATAATTTCAACAATACTTTAAAAAGGAGAAATTCTGTCCAGAGAAGAGCCCTGATAAATTTTTGTCACTGCTAATAGTTGGACTTAATTGTCTTTAAGATAAATTTTTATATTTCGGGATGCTATTTGGACAAAAAAATTGCTTAAATAAATTCACACTTCATAAATACAAAAAAAGGATAAGCTTATAAAAAATATGAAGCCCAACAGTCATTACAAATATTTGTGTATATTTTAGAAACTTCAAATTCAGTTTTGGAGATACTAATTTGGAAATACTAAATATGTGTACTACTATCTCAACTATTATTTTAACCAAAATATCTGCATAAGAGAAAGTTAAATGGGGTATAAATTGGGGCAGGATAGTATTAAAAAAGTAAAATGATAAAGTTAATAAATAATTTTAATTCTGGTTCTGATGTTCTAGCCTCCTCGACTAGATACAAAAGAACAAATGGAAAGCTGGATAATGCCACAAAAGGGTTAACATTAGCAAGCTAGGGATGGAGGTGCCGTGCACCATCATCATGTATTTTTCCATCTTAAGCAGCATACCACTCCTAAGTAAAAAGAATCATTTTGCTGACCCAGCTCTGAGTGTTTATACAGCGCAGAAATATGTGTCTTGGCTCATGATCCCGTTCTCCTTTTAAAGATACCCAGTAACCACAATTTTCATCCCAGAATATTATAACAACCCAGAGAGAAAAATTTAGAACTGGTACCCGGTCAAATCCATGAGTTTAGCATGGTTTCAGCAAATGCTTCAAACACATTACAGCAGAGATAACTTAAATATAACAAAGCCTTGCAGTTCTCATTATTTATCTCCACAGTGAAACGACTGTCAGTAGACATGCAAGCTGTCCGCTTACTGGTCTGCCATGATCTCCAGGTTTTCCTGGCTTCCCGCTTGGTCCTGTGACTCCCGGGGAGCCTGGGCTTCCCTACAACACACGGAGAGGGAAGGGGACTGTTATGACAAAGGGAAAATCCCATCTAAAGTAAATGAATACAGCCTGTTTTAAACGCATTTAAATGAAACAACTCATAATTACACATTCAGGAAAAATAAAACCAAATTTTAAGATAACATGAAATAAAAAACTCTTGACAACTACAGTGCAATCCTTATGGACTGTATAGTTTTAAAATATATTTTGAGACCAGTTGAAAAATACATGCATATGTATACAATCAGTTTCACAATTTAAGACTATGATCCTAGTAAATTGGTTACAAAGTGGATTTGCAGGAAGCAATTTCCTTTTTTTTTTTAAGTTTCCTACTACAAGACCAGACAATCCTTCAAAACACAGAGGTTGAAAATTTAGGCTGGAGAAGAATTGAGAAGGTGGCCAGTTTTGTGCTAAGTTGGGCACCATGGTGGCAGAGTCTTCCCTTGTCTGCTGGGAATTGCACTCGCAGCTTAGAAATTCATTTTTCCCTTTGGAGCATTCTCCACACTTTCATTCCCTTCCATCATGTCAGCACCCTTAACCCCACCAAAATCGTAAGATTTTCTCCCTGTTGCTTTTACCACAGCTTCCAGACATTTTGACCCTATACTTAATAGAATGTTTATAATATGTACTGGCCAATATGTCATGTTCTAAAGCCTAAAATTTTCTTAAAATGGAATGTTCAGATTTTGTCAAGCAATCCTTTACTCCATCAATTATGCAAATGTTAATCTCTATAGTAAATACTTAACATGAAAGTTTGCTGTGCACTTAAGTCCCCCATTACCTAAAGATCTATATTTTAAACATAAATAATAAAACTATTTTAACATATGCTCTTTAGTCTTCATATCCTGCCACACAGACGTGGAGGCTATCCATCACCTCAAACAATTTTACTGGGATCTCACCTGGATGCAAGTATACAGATGCCAGTTTCAAAATCATTAGTTTCAGTATTTTTCCCAATATCTTAAGTTGAAGACCCTTTTAGTTGTAGATAAAACTGACTTCCTCAGAACAACTGATGGCTGTTCAATAATAAAGTTATTGAAATTTAAATGTTATAGGCACAGATTCTTAAAATTCCGTAACAGGAAATAACTGAACCACCGAGGTTATAAAACCCAACCACTTAATGTAGGGATGAAGAAACTGAGGCACTAACCAGCTGGTAGCCAGTTAGTTAGAGATTTCTTTTTCTTTTTCTCAAATGTAACTTGATTAAACAGAAAGATTCCGTATTTTAACACATCTGTTTTCTCTAGCACATTTTGATGTAGGTAAATAAAAACACAGGTCCCTCAATGATATACTCCACAGCACAGATGAATGTGCTTCAAAGGCAGGTTACTAGCAAAATGAGGTGAGAGGGTGGGAGTGAAGGGCACAAAGATGAGACACGTTTAGTTCTTACCGGCGGCCCTGGTGGGCCCCTGGGTCCCATTGCACCGTCTTTTCCAGTGAAGCCCTATTGTAAAAATGAAAGTGATTGCAGTTAGGGAGGTCATGAGCAAGTGAAAAGAAAAGATGCTAAACAGGTTGCTAAAGCCGAAGGCTGAAGAGAAGGATTTACAGCCCAACACGCTGTTTGGGAGGTAAGCTTTCAATAAGAAGACAAACAGCAAAAAAATAAAAAAATCTTTTCAGTTTAACTTATGCCTTTTACTGAATAATCAATTTCTATGCTCATTCACTTGTATAGTTATAGATAAAACAATTTTAAGAGCCAAACTAATCTTCTCCCAGGAAGGCAGATTCCCTTCATGAAGATATTTTTTGTTTTTGTAATAGCATAAAGAAGTCTAAAGGAAAATTTACCCATTCTATGGAAAAGTCAATGTCCACAGGCTGGCCCAGGAAGGATGCAGGTGAGAGGAAAGGAAAGTTACTGAGGAAAGCAAGTGGTATCATAAAAGAGGATACTATGGTGGCAGAGTCTTCTTTTGTCTGCTGGGAATTGGACTCTCAGCTTAGAAATTCATTTTTCCCTTTGGTGCATTCTCCACACCTTCATTCTCTTCCATCATATCAGCACCCTTTAGCCCCAACAAAACAATAAGAATTTCTCCCTATTGCTTTTACCACAGCTTCCAGATATTTTAGCCATATGTTTAATAGAATATTTATAATATGTACCGGTCAATACATCATGTTCTAAAGCCTAAAATTTCCTTAAGATGGAATCATCAAATTTTAGAAAACATTCCTTTACCAAATATGCAAATATTAAGCTGTGTAGTAAATACTTAACATGAAAGTTTACTAAACATTTAAATTCCCCCTTACCTAAGAATATACGTTAAACATAAATAATGAAATTATTTTCACACATGCTCTCAAGTCTTCATACCCTGCCATACATACAGACATACAGAAGTCTATATGGAAAATCCTGACCACCTAATTAGAAGGCTCCCTTCCTCATTTCCTGAGCAACTGTCAGACAGTTAGAACAGGACTACTTATGTCTCCACTCCTGGTGCATTTCTTTCTTCCTCTCCCAAAAGACGCAAAGCTGGGCTGGGTGCAATGGCTCATGCCTGCAATCCCAGCACTTTGGGAGGCCAAGGCAGGAGGATTGCTTAAGCCCAGGAGTTCAAGACCAGCCTGGGCAATATAAGGAGACCCTGTCACTAAAAAATGTGAAAGAAAAAAATAGCCAAGCATGGTGGCACACACCTGTGGTCCCAGCTACTTGGGAGGCTGAGGTGGAAGGCTCACTTGAGCCCGAGAGGTCAGGGCTGCAGTGAGCCGTGATCGCACCACTGCACTCCAGCCTGGGTGACAGAGTGGGACCCTATTTCAAAAAAAACAGAGGCAAAGCTGTCTTAACTGCCCTCCACTCAAAAGAGAGGAAATCCCCAATCCTGATAATAAGCAGTTAATTTTTGTAGCGCTCTGTCTCTCTTCAATACACACAAAGGCCAGAACTGCTTCAGCGTCAGTTCACCAGGCAGGAACAGAGCACATCTCCCCACAGGCTTGATCTCTGGCTCGTGCACCCGCGTTTATATGTTATTTTCTCTCTCTCTCTCTGTACAGTGCCAAATGACCTCTGCCTGGAATGAGTCATCCTGCTACCCAGTTAGCATTCACTCTCAACAGCAGATCTGTGAAATCCAGCCGAAGATTTCTGAGTCAGGTCATTTTTTAGAGTTGTTGCATTCCTCTGTCAGAGATTTTTGTCTCATTTTCTGCAGAGAATGAAAGTAATCATTTCATCCATATTCCTGGATTTTCACAAAAGTTGACCATTTGGATCTCTTCCTGAATTAACTATCCACACTTTTTATTAGTACATTGACTTTACAATAGAAGTTTAAATTATTCTTTTTACATTTGTTGGAAATATTCCACTTACCCCAAAAAAAAACTTTTTTCAGAAACTTTTAGGGATATGATTTCAGACTGTTTTCTGGAAGATCTAGGCCTGATTAACAAAACACAGATCCTAAGCCTATCTGATGTAACACCAATATCACTTCTAAGGGCCACTTAAGAAAAAAATTCCCTATAATATTGCTTGGACAATTTGAATAAAATTTCTTCCACCCAAGTTTCTCCAACTACTATATAGGATGTTTTTTTTTTCATTTTTTATGGTAAGTATCATATTTCTAAATAATTAATCCTCCTTTAGTCAGTCTAAGAACTTTCTGATCAACCATTTCCTTTTAGAGGAAATATATTCGTAAATTGGAGTGAAGAAGATTTATTACGAAGTACTCAAAAAGGCTACCCACTATGACATCTGCAGAACTTCGTGCCACAATTTTATTTTATTCTTCATTTTTTGCTGCAAGCCACAGCAGTTATTTCCACTTCTACCCAAGTGAGGGTGGCTGAGAAGACTGATGGCCATTTTCATAGATACACATGTACAGATACCTGTATATGTGGTTCTTTTTTTACTTTCTAATAGCCCCCAGCACTGTGCCTCATTTCAAAAATCATCTGTGCTGAAGACAATCTCTGTATCTTGTTTCTCCCTACTTGATCCTGCTAACAAGTCTTCATTCCTCACCACAACTCCTGGCCTTGATCTCTCGTGCTTCCTTCTCTTCACTTCCACTACTGAGTTCAAGTTTTGTTTTGTTTTGTTTCAGCTGAGATTCCCATACTCAAAGTCTCTCTAATGTTCTAAAATTGTTGATACCCCACCAGCTATGCACCATCCTTTTTGCATTAGTGGTAGTTTACTAAGCAGTAGGTAGGTACACAGGCTGTGAAGGAAAAGGGAGAACAGTTTCCTGAAAAGTTCTCTTGCCCTCATTCCAGGGTGGCCTCACCACAAAGCTGGACACAGATTAGAATTTGAGAATGGAAGAGCACCGTCCTTTCCAGTCCCCTTACTTTTCAGGGATGCAGTTAGGCTGCCTGATGGTGATGGCTGTCTGAGCACAAGTCCAGAAAGATAGTCCTGCTGGGAAGTGTGCTAGGGAACCCGCCATGTGTCTGCATGAAGCCCACATTGGGGTGGATGTGATGGAAACAAGGTTTCAGTCGTAGCAGCAGCAAGCAAGTTAGCCCATTGCCACTTCTCAACTGCAATATTCTGGGGTTTATGTTCTAATAAAGAAGATTGACTTGTCACCCTTGTACTCTCACTGTTGTCCTTTATTGTAAAATAAGAATTCAAAAAAAAAAACCTAAAGTGCCAATCTCAAAAGAGTCAGAAGATGTATATGTCAGAACTACCTCCACATCCCATATCCCAGAAAATACAGTTTTCTGTTTGACCTCTCTATTATGTCTCCCCCAAACTCAAAAGGAGGCACGGGAACAAATAAAGTTCACTGGCGTATCATCTACCATTTTGTATTATCTTAGGGCAAATCTTTGCTCCCTCTGAATGACCTACCTCTCTGCCCAGTGGTGTCCTGGAGGTGTTAAGGTTGATAGATTTATGTTTAGTGGCAGCTGTTATAGTGTTATAGTACTGGCTTCCTCAGATCCTGCTGCTAGTCATATATTTTAACTTGATTGATTAATCAAAATACAAACTACTCTCAGACTATTATTGGAACCATAAGATGCTGAAAAATCATTAGTTCCTCTGTTTTGAGAAACTCTTAAAATTTCTGGGTTCTTTTTATTAAAGCATTTGTGGTCTCCTATGGAACCAAATATTTCACATTATTGATGAACAGAACATAGAGGTCATGTTCACCATGCTTCTCATTAACTTATCCTAGAGAAGACTGGGTTTCCTGTACTGCTTTCATGCTAAGTCAAGACCAAACCTGAAAGCTGCTACCAATAGGCAAATTCCCTACTAAATACCAGCTGTCCACCCCACCATCAAGGCCTAGAAGTGGTATTTGAGTTCTAAAGGTGTAGACAGGATATCTTGAGTTTGTAGAAAGTGCTATGGGAGTCAAGGCTACCCTCGTGGTTACAGAAAAGCTGCCTCACAACTAAGATTTTAATTTTAAGATTTAAAACAATTTGCTGAGATTCTTGAATCTCTTTTTAATCAGCTAAAATTCCGTTTCTGGACTTCTTTTTATGAATATGATACGGTAAGAAATTTTCTGAAAATTAAAATTTCAAATACTTCCCTAGAGTCCCACCATTTTATTTCAAAGACCTTGAGATTGATCTGATGTTGGATGGTCCACTGACATTAGCTTTGCAGCTTTGCAGCTTTCCACAAGATACATTACCAGCCTTGCAAACTGGATTTTGAAGGGTTCTTAATGAATAGGCAACCATGTGACATCATTTCCAACATCATTCATTATAGCCTGCTCAAGAAAACTTACTCTGTCTCCTGGAGGTCCCATTGGTCCTGGTGGGCCAGGTAATCCTGGGGTTCCCTGCACAGAAGGAAACAAACAAGTGAAACATTATAATATACTTCCTGTGTGGGAGAGAATCCTTGTTCTTTTCCAAATGTTTATTTTTTAAATTCCAGAGGCTCTGAATAGAAACAGGAGAACAGAGCCAAGCACATGGCCAAGCATACAGTAGATGCTCAGTCAACGAGCAGATACCTGAATTGAATAGCACCAACTTGAAGGCTAAGACCAGGGTATGAAATGGAAATGAGGTGATGCACGTATCCAGGCTTCTGCTCTGCTACTTAACCTGGGTTCACCTTTGGAGGTACTACAAAAGGAAATTTTCAAATAGCACATGACAGAGGGAAGAAAAGGCAACTTAGAGACCAACTCACTGTTCGGCCTGGAAGTCCTGGCTCTCCAGCATCACCTTTCATCCCTTGGCGACCCTAGAGTGAGCAATGGGAAAACAGTTCTCAGGCGTTTCACGGAGATTAAGCAAAAAAGGAAGACATGAGTCACTTATGAAATCTTCACCAGTTCATAAATCCAGTGTAAGCGTTCAGAAAGAGCACAGAAGGGTATTTTTGAAAGGAGATGAATAAACCTTTTTTGAATTAATGCTCACTTTTTAAACTACAAATGCTGTGTTTTAACTTCTACTTATAATGTTATGGGGTAATTTTATATAATTATGGGATATTATACCTACCTTAAAAGAATATAGTTTAACATAGGGGATATCTACTTTACTTATAAGAAAATGTTTAATAAAGTCAAATAAGTAGCAGTAATTTTTTCTATACAGTTTTATATTATTACATAGTCTATTTACATATCTAAAATAACAGTCATCATAGAGACTGCTATCTCGGTGACTAACCTCATTGAATTATCTGAGAAAACACTTGATTTGGCAAAATGTAGAAAAGATTCATGTAACTAAATGTTTATCTGCCATTCTCATTTAATACAGAAAGGCTTTGTGCTTACTTGCTCTCCCGGAATAGAGAGTCCATTGGGTCCCTGAGGGCCTGGAGGACCCTGGGGCCCTGGAGGACCTATGTCTCCACGAGGACCAGGGGGCCCCTAAAATACACAAGAGAGAGACAACCACAAAGTAATGTAATACCTTTTCAGTGCTGACATTTAGTCAGACACTTGCCATCATAACTCTAAGACATCAATCATATAATCTTTGTAAACATTTTAGAAATCTACATCTATGAATATATTTATTAATGTAATTCCTTTCTTCCCTTTACTATTGAAAAGTACAATAAATTTACAAGAGCACTTACATTTCCATAAAAGTCCTATTAGAAATAGATTTTTTTAATAAAATACATTGCATATAATACATTCATATATTAATTTTCATAGATTTACATGAGATTAAATGCTTACGTTTCACTGGATTTGATTTAAGCTAGTCCTCATTTCTCTTAGACTTCAGCTTATTTCTGGGACTAAAGGATATATAAATCCAGCAAGGAAAGAAAAGATGCCCATGGATGAAGTGCCCTGTGCTGGAGCTCTTTTGCAATCTGTCTAGATGGAAAAGGCACAACCTTGGCATCAGGCCTGGGTTAGCATCCTAATCTTGCCCTTTCCTAATGGGGTTATTTTATCATTAATTATATTATGACCAAAAACTACACATTATCTTCATAAAATATTCCCCTGAGAAGCTTGAGTTGTCTTACAGAAAACCAGTGTGGAGCTGGCAGAAGGAGCAGGTGACCCCTTGTGAGCACATACGCAGCCACTCAGCATTTTTTTCTGAGACTGGCAAAAAAAGCAGCAGAAGTGCTCCCAATGGGCTCCAGCTCTCTAGCAGTTTCTGCTCCCTGTGGGGTGTGGGTACCCCCTCTGCTTCCCCATATTCTGGGCAAGGCCTTAAAGATCTTCTGCAGCTTCCCCATGTGTAATTGTTACAGCTATGACACGCATCCTGTGCATTTCTTTCTCTGGCTAGTCTAATCCATCATTATGACATCCAGAGATAAGACAGAGGTAATTACATTACCTGAGGCACACGAAACCTGAGCTGACTTGCTCAAGATCACATACCCCCTTTGTGAAAATTTGAACAACCAGATTTCAACATATAGATAAAAATTTAAATGCACTCTAAAATATACTTACAATTGCCCCACTGATGCCTCTTTCACCTCTGGGACCTTTGACACCAGGCCCTCCCTAAAATACATAGAGCATATAGTAGTGTGAACATAGGAAGAAGTTGATATACAAAAAGTGCTTCAAGAAAAAGTGCAATTTCCAGACAATTATTATTCTACAGCTGCTTGCAAAATATTGAAGCAAATATTTCATGTCATACAAATACGTGAGGCAAGAGAATTTCAAAACTTTGTACATTCTGAGTGTCTTTTTTTAATTATATTTCAAATTTCAAATTTTCATTTGAAAATTTAAGGTTTATTGGGAAAAGCAAACATTATACTACTTGTATACAATAAAGAGAAAAATGAGCTTTGGATTTATGTGAATTACATTCCTCGGGGAAAATGATGGGCAAAAAGAAAAGTATCTTAAATCGCTCAGAATATTAGAACATGTACTTAACAGGAATTCAGAAACAACTGAGCAAAGAGGACATAAATATCACAGTGACATCCAAGCATGTTACCTCACAACTACAGGGGAAAAAATCCCAACATCTCAAAAACATCTAAGTCACATCCAGGATATAATTTCATGATTATAAATATAAATCACTGTTACTAGAAAAAAAGAATGGTAATCCCAGTGACATTTTGATTCTATATATGAGGAGCTGGCTTGTAATTAACCTAAAATCGGTCTACATTATTTGCTATGACCCAAGAATAGTAAATTTTCATGTTCTGTGAATCCCTGAGCTGTTCCTATGTTAATTACATATTTTCTTAAAAGAAGCCAAGGGAGATTAGAGCTATCCTCAAAACTGGCCCAGATCAGATACTGCATTGACTAAATCAAGGGGTTTCACATTGATCAATGAGCTCTATCACTGCAGTCTTCAATGATTTGCCTTGCACTTTCTTGGCCTTCCCTCCCAACCAATGGATAAATCTAGATGCTCATAGTGTTCTCACTCAAGTTATTCCAAACCCAGAGTTTATGATATCACATGTGTAAATTACCCTCTCTCTATGTTATTCTCATGATATGTCTGCCACATAAGGTGCATATGTTCTAGGTTCTCAACAAGTTGTTCTTGGGTCAGCCTCTCAACTATGGCTTTATACCAAACATATAAGAAGCTTTCGGGAGATGTAAGGAATTTTCAGTCATGTAATTACAGATGGAAACCCAGGTTCATATCTTTAAGAAAAAAGCTCCTGAAGACTAGCCGATATTATCATTCTTGCATGGCTGAAGAAATATGTCAAATGCCAGAATCAAATATTCTTCCTGATTTACTCCATTTCAGATGGCCAAATATACTAAAAAGATGGTCTGCGATTTAGCTTGCTCTATCCTAGAAAACCTGGATGAATTGAAGCATTTTATTGACTCCATACTGGCAAATAGATAATCACTCTAAAGATTTCAAAGGAAAAACCAGAGGAACTATTTCAATTTCCTTACTGCAGGGCCTGGAGGTCCTGGAGGTCCAACGCTGTCCTGTGTACATGTGCAAGAATTTGGAAAAGCAGGGCATTTTGCCTCATCTCTCTGAAATTTTGAAAAGAATATTTACCTTTAAATTTAGGGGAAAAAAATGACTTCCCATCCCCACCCCCGCTTACATACACAAGGAAGTCTGTTGCCCAACTTAAAGAAATAATTTTAATTATCATTACGAATAGTCTTATGTTGAAACTTGCTGTGCTCCTTTATGTCTTTATTTTATGCATTACGTTAGGAAACCTCACCGACAAAGAAATGTTTACAAGACCACTGAGATCTCTGGTAATTTAATCCAATTTCCTCTAATCCAGTGTTAGAGCCTTGTTGTGTATCTCAAATATCAATTCCCATTTGGAAAAAAATCCAAAATTCTCTACTCTTTCTCCATTATCCACATTGTTTTGTCCCTCACCTCGTTCAGGTCTCTGCTTAATCTCCCCTTATCACTGAGGGCTGCTACTACCTACCATCACTGTCTGTCCCTTTGCCCTGATTTGTTATGCATCCTAGGACTTCACTCAATAATATAGTATATACGTCCTTATTAATTCTTTCTCTCCCAGTGCCTTTCACTGGAATACTCACTTTTTACTGGCTTAACACAAGTACACAGATTGGTGCCTAGCTTATAATAGGTGCTCAATAAATATTTGCTGAATAAATAATGCACACTCTTCCTGTGGATGTATGTGGGTCTTTGCTGGCCAAAAGCTTCAAATCCATCACCAACATTCAACTTTGTAACTATTACCACCTACATAGATACTATTAAAGAAAAATCATCATCTCAGAAAGGATACTATGGTTATTTCTACCATCTAAAAAACCTTAGTCATGCAGAAAGGTGCTGGCTTGTTTTGTAAAATGCTGATATTTTACAAGCAACAAGAGGGCTTTACAGTAAGTGGGCTTATCAAACACATTAACTCAGCAGGACTTTTCTGTTAGGGAGAATTTCCAGATATACTCTGTGCATTACCAGCTTGTGAGGGAGGGATCACACAGGCACTGGCTTTTCTGTAGTAGCTGGTGAGCACCCACACATTGCGTGTCTTTTAGCTCCATCCTGAAGATGCAACTGTGGAGTGCTACTTCCTCTCCCAGGCACAAGGGTTTATCCCTGGGGGACTGTTAAAGCCATGGCAGAATTCAATTCTGTTTTACTTACCCTAGAAGGAATATCACAGCATCTGTCTCTACTGGTCCACACTGGACTGCAGACAATGTCAAAACTCTGGATTTGGAACTGCAAACAACCAACAGCAACATCAGCTAAAGATGCATGAGAAACATTTTATATTGGTACTTCCACATTTTAACATTGCCAACTTCTCACACAGACTCTCTCAAGGGTGTGAGCCACTGAGAGCAATGTGATCCTTACTTCATGAGGAAAGAACATGAAAACATATGCCTACGAGAAAGAGATAGAAAAGTGAAACATGTATGTGAGATTCCCACTCCTGATTCACTTCTTTGGCCAAAATGCAATGTTTGAACATATGCCTACGAGAAAAAGATAGAAAAGTGGAAGGTGTATGAGATTCCCACTCTTCATTCACCTCTTTGGCTGAAATGCAATGTTTGAGGGAGTTTTGTTCCACTTGTTTGTTAGGTATTTTCTTTTTTTTTCTTTTTTTTTTTTGAGACAGAGTCCCACTCTGTTGCCCAGGCTGGAGTACAGTGGTGGGATCTTGGCTCACTGCAACATCTGCCTCCCAGGTTCAAATGCTTTTCATGCCTCAGTCTCCTGAGTAGCTGGGATTATAGGCGTGCACCACCATGCCCAGCTAATTTTTTTGTATTTTGTAATAGAGGCGGGGTTTTACCCTGTTGGCCAGACTGGTCTTGAACTCCTGGACTCCAGTGATCCACCCAAAGTGCTAGGACTACAGGCATGAGCCACGGTGCCCAGCCTTGTGTTATTTTTTAAGAGAATATTAATTTCTATAATTAAATGAATTTGAAGCCTACACACATTTAAATAAAATTTGTTTTTTGTTTTGTTTTGTTTTGAGATGGAGTCTAACTGTTACCCAGGCTGGAGTATAGCAGTGTGATCTTGGCTCACTGCAACCTCTGCCTCCTGGGTTCAAGAGATTCTCCTGCCTCAGCCTCCCAATCAGGTGGCATTACAGGCGGCCACTACCACACCCAAATAATTTTTGTTTTTTTAGTAGAGATGGGGTCTTACCATGTTGGCCAAGCTGGTCTCAAACTCCTGACCTCAAATGATCCACCCGCCTCGGCCTCCCAAAGTGCTGGGATTACAGGCATGAGCCACCGCACTCAGCCTAAATCGAGCTTTAAGAGCCCACCCTTATAGAAAAGTAACATTAAAGTAAATTAAAGAAACAATTCTTCACGTATTCTACAATTGATGCTCTTCTTTTTAGAAATTATTACCAAGGGTTTGACCAATAACTTTTCTGATATCCTCAACTATTTCAAGATAGCATATATTTTATATCTTTCTATAGTTTAAAAATAAACTACTTATGATAAAAAGTAAAAAGTTGTTTAGACAATGTTATTCTTTTAAAAACCTGATGTAATTGTTATACTTAAATATCAGATTCAATATTCAACAGAAGGTTTGGATTTTAATCAAAATTATATTATGTTTGAACTAATTGTTTCTATATTGTGGAATAAAAATTTTCCTTTTGAATCTAGAAGAAAATCCTGTACATGGAAGAAAGCTAAATTAAATAAATAAAGCCATTTTTAAAATAATAACTATAGAAGTCAAACAGGCTAGCTTTGCTTTTAGGACAATAGGTCTATTGATTGACATTGATTGATCGATTGATTGATTGAGACAGGGTCTCAGTCTGTCACCCAGGTTGGCGTGCAGTGATGCCATCATAGCTCTCTGCAGCTGCAAATTCCTGGGCTCTAGCAGTCTTCCCACCTCAGCCTCCCAAGTTGCTAGGAATACAGGCACATGCCACCACACTCAGCTGATTGGTTTTTTTTTCTTTTTTATAGAGACAGGGTCTCACTATGTTGCCTAGGCTAATCTTGAACCCCTGACCTTAAGTAATTCTCCTTCCTTGAACTCTGAAAATGCTGGGATTATAGGCATGAGCAATGGTGCCTGGCTTTGATTGACATTTACTATGAATTTAATTAGCTTGGTATGATGACAACTTTAAATTTTCCCTACTAGATAACATTGTAAATGGCGCTGGCACGCTCCTGCCTCAAACCTGAGATAGTGAAAGTTGTGAGTAATGGGGTCAGCTGGATGCCCTACTCCACTGATCCTTTTGATACAGGCAGCCGAATGGCTCCTCTGTGAGCAAATGTGGGTGAAAGTTGCAACTAGTGTCCCCAAATGCTTAATATCCTGATTGTACAAATCTGTATTAACAATTATAGCTGAAGTACAAAATAGGAACTATTTTCTATTTCACTGGGTATGCTGGCAACTCTTTGTGTGGTGTTCTCCAATTTGATCCTGTTTCAAGATGACTACATGGTGTTCCCTGGTGCCTTGACATCTTATTTTGTTTCTAGTAAGTAGTTAAAGCACATTATTATGTTCTGTGGACATATTTTCTCAATGTACTTCTTCCGATGTTTTGATCTGATCAAGAAATTTGACAACTTAAAACTCACTGAGAAAAATAGAATAAAATAAAACTCAAAGAGTTGTTTAGAAAAATGCCATTTCAATCTTAACACAAGATACCAAGAAAAATAAAAATGTGTTACTCACTGCAGCTGATTTCCTTTCCCCTTTGAGGAGTTTTCCAAGAATTTCATAACCATCAGTTGTTATATTTCCAGCTTCCTTGATGTCTTTTTCTATAATTTCATAGCAGTCAATGTAAATCTTAACACTTTTTGAGGTCACTACAATATGAACCTAAAAAGATAATTTGTTTCCATTATAAAATTTCTACACTAAAAAATTAGCTGACTCTGCATAGTTTAGATGAGATTTTTTTGACGTTTTTTAAGCTATTCTCATCCTAAATCAAAAGTCTTACTCTAAAAGTCCAAGAACAGTTGGCAATGTTGATGAAATCATTTGCTAATAATATGAAATTAGACAAGCCACTTAAACTCTGGTCTCAGTTTCCTACAAACATATACACACGCGTAATTTCTTATTTTCCCACTATCTACTCTTACTGAGATAACCAGAGAGCATGTAGTAGATGAAATGACTTTGTAAGCTATAAAGAGCTACCCAAGTAGAGGTTAATAAATCATGTATATACTATTATATTCACTACAAAGAAATTTCCAATGTCTTCCACTAATTTTGCTAAATTCAACTTTCAGTTTGTTGTTCCCCAATCTCAGGCAGAAATAATCTGCATACCATATAGATATCTCATACAGTAAAGAACTAGCATATGTCTTCTATAGGGATTCAAGTCTGGAAATCAATAGAATTCAGGATTCGATTTCCTTTTAAGGAAAGAAGTTTATATTGATTTATTTTTCATTTGCTACTGAAGACACACAGAATGTTAACAACTCTATTAGTATAGATAATTAATAAAATGTTTGTATTTCAACAATGTAAAGAATGGTCCTGGGTAATCCTTGTCTTTATAGTTATGCTCAGAGTTTCTACTTATCACAGCACAAATACTCAAGTAAGCCCTTGATAATTACTTTGAAAAGTCTGGCAGCAAATTAAAAGGAACAGAAATTCCCTTAAATGCTCTCAGTCAATAAGCATAAGAATAGTTTCTAAAGTATTTTTAAACTAAATATTTTTCCCACATGGAATCACCGCCAAAACATAAGTTTACTGCATCTGTGATAAATACAAATTACATATTGCTTTTATATAAAAGTAATACACAGCTTACTAAAAATAAATGCCCCCAGGACAATCAACTAATACTGAACTCAAGAAGAACACCATGCTAGGATATTTTTTATCTAATAAGAACCAAAACTTTTTGGCTCATGTATGAACAACCACAGATGCAAACATTGACAAGACATGTGAAAAACCATAGTATCCAGAAAAATTATTTCAAAATTTTTAATTTGTGACAAAATTATTCCAGGAACACTTGTCATTGAATGCTAACCATAGAGAAACACATTCTAAAAGTACATTTTGCTGTAATGTATTCAGTGTGTTTTACTGCAGTTTAAACAAATGCATAGTTACATTTCAGATTGGGCCCATCATCTGTAGATCATTGTGCCACGTATGTAGAGCAACCAATCTATTTCCTAAATGATGTGTTGTTGGTCCCAGACCAGTGGAAAAAAATAGGGACCCTCTTGTCACTCATCTCCCTTCCCAGACTCTGCCATTCTAGTTCTCTTTCTTATTATAAACGTCTCACATGAATCCATGTCATCTTTCAACAATAGAAGGGAGACACAAAAAAAGCTTTTCAAGAGAATCCCCAGGAAGGGATAACTGCCTGTCATTCCTTAATTAAACTATTTTAGTTAATCCCTCTCCCCAAAGGTCCCTCTCCCTGTCACTGTCACTAATTTCCTGCTCTTGAAATATTGCTCATTCTCATCCCAAGTTTGAAAAACTTCAATTCAGGAATTAGACGGAAAGTGAAGAAAGAGTGCTTGAATCCTTGGCTCAGTAAAAAAATGTGAACAGCTGAGAGTGATTGAAGGTGGTACTTGAATTGATGAGATGAGAGTGGGCCAATGGGATGGGGGTATTTTATGCTTGCAATTTGCAAGATGCTAGATCTTAGATTAAACTGGTTCAACACAGACACACACACACAATGGTAACTGTAGAGGTAATAGATATGTTAATTAGCTTGATTGTGGAGATCATTTCACAATGTATGTGTATATCAGAACACCTCATTATACAGCTGAAGTATATACAATTTTTCTATATGACATCTCAATAAAGCTGTTTAAAAAGAAAGAACGAGTTTAAGGAATGGAGGAGAAAAAAGAGCACAGTGGGAAAAAAGGAGAAACTAAAAGAAAGACAGATTATTAAAATAAAAAATAAAGAAGAAGGTAGAGAATTTGGAAAGAAAAGACAGAGCTTGTGAGGAGAAAAAATAGGCATTATATAAAACCCAAGAATGCAAATGCCTTTCTGGGGAGGCAAATGGTATAAAGAAGAGAATGTCAAAAAAAAGTGTCTTGATTTACAATCATTAATATCACTACAGACCTCTAAAAAATACTGCCTTTTAAAATTTTCAGATAAAATGAAGCATTCCATGACAGTTGGAAATTTTAAAATAGCAGTTACCAAATGGTTATCAGTGGTTTAGCAGATGATCAGATTCTCAATATCTTCAGTGGTTATGAAAGGAAAAATAAAAATAGTCCTTTTTAGCAAGTTACTCAAATGTAAGTTTCACTGAGCCTCAAAAGTTCATAAGACCTTTGCCAGATTCAACATCTAAGATCAGATAAGGATCAGTTGAAGCCAATAATACTTGCTAAACTAGAACTTGCTTTTCTCATGAGGCATTTCTTTTTCTGCACTTCACTATGGAGGTCTGTAAACCTTTAAGTAGATATACGATTGTACTCAGGGATTTCTGTTTTTCCTTTTTTTTGTTATCACTAATATGTACATTGAAGCTTCCTTGAGCTTGATGAGGAGAGTCCTTAACCATCCTTATCAAAAATCTGATTAACGAATAAGAACAACACTCTGGAAAGAACGCAAGATTCCTCGGGAGTAGAAACAGTAAGAAATACTGCTAAATCTACTCAGGTAGAAGAAACTTCTTCAATTTTCACTTGAGAATCAGCTTGAACTGGAAACATCTGTCTTTTATGTATAAGGGCTAATCTTTCTACATGCCACACTGGAGAAATTTTAAAGCATCTGTGCAACAACTGGTATTCCTGTTAACATAATCCAATGGATGAAGAAATACTATTAAAAAGTCAATTCCTACACATGAAGGGGAACAACACACACTGCGGCCTATCAGATGGTGTCAGGTGAAAAGAAGGAGAGGATCAGAAAAAATAACTAATGGATACTAGGCCTAATACCTGGGTGACAAAATAATCTGTATGATAAACCCCCATTACACGTTTACCCATGTAACAAACCTGCACATCTTGCACACATACCCCTGAACTTAAAATAGAAGTTTTTTTAAAAAGTCTATTCCTAACTTCCATTCTTAACCTAGATCGTTCTTTTTATTTCTAATGCTTCCAACTTCAGTATTTTCTAAGTAAGAAGTGCTTCTTATTTGTCAACGAATTATCCTTTAGAAACCTGAAAAAAAATTTCTACTATCTGCTGGATGTTGACATACAGAAAATTGATTAAGATAATCAAGAATAGACAATCCCTAGAATGCATCTTAGAACTTTTAATAAGATTTTCTAGAGAATTGTGTTTTTAAAGAATAAGTGTGTTCACATAAAAATTAATCTCATAAACATTTATCTTAATTATTTTGGTAGATATCGATAACTTTTGGATCCATAAAAATAATTATTCTGCATTTCACTGGCATGTTTGTACTTTTCAATAAAAAGCAAGCAGAAGAAATATTATCAATTAAAATATAATCCACTAAAACTAAGCTTTTCAAACTAAAGGACATAAAGATTCATAACAAAATGGTAAGCAGAAAAGTAGGTGGATAATATATACACTATATGATTCAAATTTTAAAAAGAAATAAGCATTAAAATATATCAAAATGTTACTAGTTATCTCTTGATTAGTATATTGTTTTATTTTAAATATTATTTGAGTTAACCAAATTCTCTAAAATGAGATTTTATTTTTAAAAGACATAGTTATAATTCTACCAATTTAACATGACATTTTAATAAATAATAAATTTGTTTTGTATTTTTTCTAGAAATAAGACTCAAATAATCTTATGTTTTTACCTTATGAAAACTTCCATAAAATAATGTCTTTACTTCTTCTTTGTCAAATGTAACAGTTTGCACCTCGCCTCTTGTATCCTTGTTAAAGAATGATAACGTCTTGCTAGAAGCTGTCATCAACATAAAAGTGTTATTAAATCATATGCATTGTATACTTTTTATTTAAAGTATTAGCAAATAAATCTTGTTGGAGAGATTTCTTTAAAAATATAATAATTCCAGTTATGATAAAATGCAATTAGGATATTTACTGATGTGTTA
Organism: Hylobates moloch; assembly: GCF_009828535.3. Taxonomy (NCBI): domain Eukaryota; kingdom Metazoa; phylum Chordata; class Mammalia; order Primates; family Hylobatidae; genus Hylobates; species Hylobates moloch. The sequence continues at coordinate 88,740,148 of NW_026652277.1, read as the reverse complement.
TACTTGGAAAAGTTCAAACATGACAGTATATATCAAATATATATATAGTCTATATTCAGAAAGTTTTTTAAAAGAGAAAAGAAAAACATAATCAAAACTAAGTATGCATGTGCCTTAAGATAAAAATTCTTACGATCTGCAATCACTCCAACTTGTGGTTTGTAGTCTCTGTCTGTGATTTGCCAAATTGCAAAAGGGTCACTGGGAGTTTCTGGGAGAAGTCTGAATAATAATATAATCGTGTATGAAGGAGGGAGTCCATTTGGGTGTAGGTCTCTGTTGGATAAAACAAAAGAAAGAAAAAGGAGAGGAAAGAAAAAAAGAAAAGAAGAAAGAAAGATTGATTGCTTTAACTTCAAGAACAGATACTCTTTTAAATCTTTGCACCAGAATCTCATATGGGTGGTATTAAAGGCTATTTATAATAATCTGGCTCCTCTGACTTCTCCTTAGAAGGAGAAAAATTTAGGAAGCACATCAAAAGAACAAGCACTAAAGATCAGTTATGCAAATTATAATCGATTATTTCTAATTTGATAAAGTCACAAAAGCCTGGGAAATTACAAAATAGTCTTTTATCCTACTGTTAATAACTAATTTTTCTAGACACAGAGTATTAGAAAATTATATGATAATTTTAGAATGATAAACATTATGACTGTGGGTATCATTTAAAGAGAATGAATCTTACTAAATATACTTAATTTCCAATGTCAGCTGTATGAGATCATAAAATGGCTTAAGTTTTTAATTTCTCTCTCCCTATCAGTAATAGTTTTACACTTCCAAATTTCTCCCCTGAAATCAAATAAATCCCCCCCAGAGCTCATATATTCCCAAAAACAAAATCCATTTTAAATGTGAAGGCCATATACATGTGCAAACATTTGGTGATGATAAAAGAATGTGAATTAATTGAAAGGAAATATTTCTTGGCTCTCAGCTGTAACACAAAACAAAAAACAAAAAATTGGTCCCATGTGTCCCTCCAGAGTTTAGTCAATCATTGTTCTGGGGGAATCTTTGAAGTGGAATTGATGGTTTTCTATCTGAGACCATTTAATAACACTTTCTCCCTGAAGGTAAGAAAAAGAATCAGATAATAAGCTCATAGAAAAGAAGCTATTCCTCCATGAATTTTGATAGAGGACACAGAGCTTTCATGTCCTAATACCACACCACTAATGCCATCTTGCTTTTAAAACATATGCTCTGGGTAAGCTGATATGATGTCTTTTATATGTTCAAGAACTATCTTTATAATATTCTATGTTAAAAATAATATTTTCTCCACATCAACTCATCTCTCACCTAGCCCATTTTTCTCCTTCCTTAATTAGTGCTTGTAAAAAATTATGTAATTGTATTTATGTTTCTTTCCTTTCAGTCAAAAGTTCTGATGCTTGAGAAAACAATAGGCTGTCATAAGTTAAAATGCAGAAATCATATGTTGAGCTGACTGGAAGAGTTAAACACTGGGTATTACGGTTCACTGAAAAACCTAGAACTCCAAGCCAACATGGTAACCATTAAAGGAGTTAGAGACTTACACTGTGGTCACACTACAACAATACGATCTGTGCCTCTTAAAATAAATTAGCTTTGGTTTTAGTCTGAATTTTCCATCAGCTTTCTCAGAGCATTTCATATTTCAGACATCATTCCTGACCCTGTCCTGAGCTTACACCACCTTTATTTCTCATTGTTCTTTTCTTTCCATAAATTGGCAAACATATTTTTCAACATAAAAAGTTTCCATTTTAATGAATAAGAAATACAGATTTCAGTTATCATACTCAGGTGCAAACATTCATGAAGTAAAATAACATCTACAGCTACACAACAGATTGCTAGAGCGTCAGCCAATAAAAACTAAATGCCAACTGTCTGATCACGGACAAGAAAAACTACCTTTCATTTTCTAGAGGTCTGAAACACTAGAAAGAATGCTCTCATTCTGCACTTATTCCATCCAGTATTCTGCACCACAGGGAGAGATGTTCAAAATATTAAGTTGCCTTCTTGTTTTAACAGCTTTTCTAGCCTTAAATTCAAAAGGGTCAGTAATCTGTTACCAGCATGAGCTTCTTGGATCTGGCAATAACGAGGCCTGAGTCTTAGTCTCCTGTGTGCAAACAACTATGTAACCTGGAAACAATTAACCCAACTGTATTTAAGAAAACCAATCAGAGTCATCCATAAGCAGTCTTCCGACAATTCTAAAGTTCCAGGATTCTGGGAAGTCAGCAAATATTCCAAGAACTTTTTGCAGGTCTTAAGAAAAGGAGAACCTCCTGCTGTCACACTTACGCTGTAGGCTGATTCACAAACGCATTCTTCTGAATCTTGTAAGCTGAGTAGCTGGGGAAAGACCCTGACTCCAAAGATACTCCTTGTACAGAAGCAAAATTCTTTTCTGTCAGGTTGTATGCTTCAAGCATCTTAAAACCTTTACATCAGAAAAGAAAATATTAAAAGGAGTACATTTTAATTATTGTATTGCTTAAATCTGGAAATTAATTAGCCCAAAAGTATAAATGCTTACCTGGTGAGGTGTAGCCATCCAAATAAATGAGAGGACAACCTGCAATGTACAGCGTTCTTTTAAGTATGATTCACCAACACAATGTACAAATTATATATGCACAGAAAGTAGCAATGAATGTATTTCAAGTAATAAATGACATCGTTCATTTATTAAAATAACTTCTCAATTTAATATTTTATACATTATTTCTTACGCATTTCCTATGTGTAGGAGAAATTATACCATTAACCAGTGTAACAAATATTTCCCTAACATTCTCTAATCCAATTGGACTTTTACAGTACTCTTAAAAACAATAAAATAGAATTAAAGGAGGAATTTTTCACATTTTTCAATAGATTTAAAGAACTTCCCTCCCAGGGAATTTTAGATTTCTGCACAGGTAGGAGGAGCTTGTCCATCCCCAACCCTCTTCTCTGCCAAGTCTCCAAGCCTCACACTGGCTACCAAACACCATGTAACAGTAACAAGTGTGCAGTAGTTTTTGCTCTGGACCCCTCAGAGCTGAGGGTACCAGAGGGCTGCATCCAGGACTACTTGGAACAGAAGAGAAACCACTCCAGCCCCCTACTCACTTTCACCAGTGCAGCTCCACTCCGAACTTCAGCATAAATTTTCATAGTAAACCAACAAAGTTTGTTTACTCTAACCAGAGTTCTGTTTTTAAAATAATGTTAACGGAGGGGAATATTCTATTTGTAAAGCATAGCCCTGTCCAGGATCACGGGTCTGGACTAGCCACAGACCCCTGATCAATTACGTAGGATAAATTGCCTCCTGGTAATTATGGAGGATTAATTGCCTCCATAACCTATACCCCAAGAATTGGTGTTAATGGATGGTGATAAGAATAAATTGACTTAAATAATCAATTTTTGATTCTTCACTGTAGTTAAAAAGCTGAACTTGAACATCTAAACCCAAACAAACAAATGGGAACCAAATGAATTTCTGAGGAATCATTTTTTTTCATTGCTCTCTTGAAGCATGGATGTTGACAGAACAAATACCAATTGATTATTAACGGGGAAAACCTTCATCTCACAGAAACACCCTATATATGCAATTTGAGGCTGAGATTAATTTAACCAAATGTCATAGGCATTGGGGTGGTGGGAAAAGGATATATTAAAACACTTTATTTCCACACAAGGAAATTACATATTCAAGGCTAAAAATGGACTTCTGACAAGCACACATTTAGCATGATCGCAATAGGAACAGTGATTCATCAGGTTCTCAAGTGATTTCCCAGGATCTATTTATGCACAGACTTGATCCCACAAAGGATATAGAATTGTCTACTAAGTAACTATTTTTCAGAATAAGTGAGGTTATAGATCCATGTTGACTGTGACTTACTTGAAGTGGCAGTTTCACAAACAAATGTAATAAGATTGTCTTCGATCTTCTCAAAAGATTCAAAGTCGTCCACAATGAACACGTGCCGTTCACTTGGTTTGCTGGCAATGTTGGCAAGCTCGTTGTAGTCAACATCAGCCACACCAACTACAAAGACACTGAACCCTGCAAAGTAGCATTTACAGAATGAATCATGTATCTCTTTTTCTGTCCTTGTTGTTATAACAATGCAAAATATTTCTTATCAGAAATGATGCTGTATTTTCTTAATGTATGCAGCAAGTCCTTTTATTTGACATGAACTATCTTTAATAAATACATACTTTTTCCAGGTCTTTCTATTTTCTGGTTTAAAGAATTCATTTAATTTGATTCCCTAAGATAAAATCCCAACAATTCAAATAGGAAGATTTTAATAGCCAAAAGACTTCATGTGGTACACACTGCCTTCCACAGATCCACAGTCCTGATACACACAGAAGTTCTGCAGCCATTAATATTTTAAGCTTATGTGACTCAGAAGTCAAGAATGGGCTTATTTTAAAATCTGGGTTCTTGAAACTGATTTTCTCAGGAAACTCAGGCTCAAAGGCAGAACTCTGGCCATCTTGAAAATGGAATCTACAACTCTCACGGGCAACAGATGGGCTATGACAAATAAGCAAATTTAGGCTATGACAAATAAGCATATTTTTCACTCCGAAAGCTAAATTTGACATCAGGGGAAAAAAAAGCTATATAAGGAATTAGAAATATATTTAGATATAAATAAGGTAATGTGAGAAGCAAATATTTATAAGCCCAAACTTAAATCTACCAGGAGTCACAAACATGCAGAAATCTGTGTAAGGCGTATAACATAATGGCAATACATTTTATAAAAGATCAGCAAGAACAACCTCTACTGAAAAAAGACAGTACGACTTGGCACTAATCATAACTCATAATTTTAGCCAAAGAATCATGCATGTACAGATGACAAGTTCCACGTAATTAACTACTTTATAATTTACTACAACAAATTATGCATAAGATTCTCTCTAAAAATATATCCACCTTAGACCTTGCTTGGGACAGCAGGGGGTAGGGGGACTGTTAATGCTAGTACTGGAGAGATCTACTTTCACCTCTAATGATCTTAAATAACTAATCCAAAGAACAGTGTTACCAGGAGGCTCTCAGTATATTTGACTGGCAAGATCTATCCCAGAGATGACTCCCTAAGACCTCAATACTCCTTCTTTGCAACATATCTTTTAGCAATCATTAAGTCTGCATCTGCAAAGATGTGCTAAAGCTAAAGGCTTCCTTTTCTTCTCTCCTTGCACAGGAAGCAGTATCAAGATTCATTTCTGCTATGGCAGGAAGCCTGCTCTAGCACCATCTCATTATCATTGCTTTCTGTAGCCTTCCAGCCAGTATGGGAAAATGTGGTTTGCGCCTTGTCAATCCTGAACCATATCTTATACAAAGAATACACCATGTCATTTTTGAGCAGTTGCAAACCATTCCATAATTAAATATAAACTAGCATTATGAAGGTATACAGTGCAGAGTGAAAAAGAAACAGTAAAGTAACATCAGCAAATTTAGTCTTTTGCAATCATTTGTGAACATTTAAAAATGTTAAAATTGCAAGTACAGTCAAATTCATGTATGGCTTGCCTGACTGCTGGATGACCAAAGCCGCCTTCTTGACCTCATCCTGGGACCGACCGTCCGTGACCACAACCAACACCTTAGGGACATTCTTCCTCATGCCGCTCTCCCAAGTCAAGACTTTCTCCTTGATAAACGTGAGGGCCTTGCCTACAGAACGTGGCATGGAAAATTTTAGTGTCACCTCAGTGAAAACTACCCAAATGCCATTAGTCACGCCCAACTGATAAGAATCTGGACATTAGCGTGAGATAATACACTCAGTTCTGCCACCACAAATGTTTGGAGAGTAAAGGTCTACATATACACATACCTGTTCTTGTGTTTCCTCCTCTGTACCTAATATTCTGGAGGGCCCCAAGGGCTGGGGCCTTGTCATTGTACGTGTTCAGCTTGAACTCAGACTTGACCTCATCGCTGTATTGCACAAATGAAACCTGAAGGAAAATGTGGTTTGGCAGTGAGCATAAGTCATCTCATTTTATGTTTCAAACTTCAAATGATTCTCTAGCTGCAGAATAAAGCGGGGGGGTGTAAAAAGTATCTCAGACCTGATAGAATATTGTAAGCTCTTTATAGCTAATACTACAACACCTACTGCACTTGTCTCATTAAATTCTTTAATTTTCAATCTTCAATGAAATTGTCATAATTGACATTAACAATGAAAATATACTATATTCATATTGTGCCTTTCTCTAGGACATAGAAAGGGACAAATAAAGCTGGGGAGTGGTGAGATCCCAGGATTAGACATGAGAACATACCATCTCGAATCCAAATGTTGGTTAAACAGTTGGCTCAGCCAACTGCTACTTCCCATTGACTATATCCGCTCTTTATGGCAATACAAAAATGTCACGTGTGGGATTATAATCATCCCTCATCACAAACTCATTGAAAATGGGATTTAGTGGAAAAAGTACAGACTTCGTACTCAGGAATCACTGGGTTCAAATCCTAGCTCTGGCATTTAATAGCTATGTGACAATGGATTTTTTTATCAGTAAAATGAGGATAACTATACTCACCTTCTAGGATTGTTTTAAAGACTAATAATACTGTATACAAAGTAACTGGTACATAGACGTTAATGAAATATGGTAGGTATTTTTTGTTAGAAATACAAATTCCTAAAAGGATGAAAAAAAGCTTGCTTGTTGAATTAATGTGGTGAAATTAAGAATATAACCACTGAATTTAAGAATATAACTAGGGTGAATTTTTACTTTCCCTGGGTTGGATCAATGTCCAGAGGATTATTTGAGGATCTGAAATTTAGTATACTACTATTCCATAAAAGAGGACAAGTTTTGTTGCTGAAATTGTTTGTGGTTTAATTCAAAATATCTTATTTTCATCATGCCACAATGATGATCAAACTGCCAAAATAAAGAAGAAAATTCACCAAAGAAATTTGAAAGAAAAGGAGGAGAGAATAGTTTTTTCAAAAGATAGTCTCTTGCTTTAAGGAGTCAATATTTAGATAGAAGATTAGATAGAAGAGAGTCACACAATTAATGACAATATGAAGTGATATTCGTTGTAATGCAGCAATATATAGAAAATACTTCAAAAGCATGGAATGGGTAAAGCCATCATGGAACCTCACCAGAGGGGGTGAAATTTTAATTGGGTCTTTTAACTGTGTTAGGGTTACACGATGACTTATTCTTTGAGGCCCCTCATGGAAATATAAACTTCTCTAAGTACTTCAGTATAACAAATATATTTGGAGTGATTTCAGAGCAAGATCATTGGTAGTTATCCTTTTAAAAAAACAGATGAAATACGCTTTAGCTCAACAATGGACATTCTTCTGGTCAAGGTAATTATCTGCAAAGTAATGATAGAGGCAGCAAGTTCCACACACCCACTCCAGTCACTGTTTATCACTGATTCTTCTAACTTTACAGGGCATGACAATCACAAAGAATTTAATATCCAGAACTTTGGATGAACTTCTATAGAAATGTGTCATGGTTGGAAGTTTTAAGCAGGAATTTAGAGTCCCTTAGAATCCCCTAAGTTCTCCAACAGGAATATCATCTAGCCAAAGATAAAAACTAAGGAAACATTTATTTTTCTATTTATTTATCATTTACGCCCAATTCCCTCCCAAAAATACGTGAATAAAAGAAATAGCAAATAAGAGAAGGTCAAAACAGAGTTTATATTGAAAAGACTTTTTACTTAAAAAGAGAAGTTCAAAGGAAAGGCAAGACATCACAAATGAGTAGCTACTGGTGGAATGACACTCACCTGAATCCCAGCAGGACTGATTTCATCAAAGCCTCCCACAGTATTGAAGATGAATTTTACAACTTTGTTAAAATTATCATCCCCGATGCTCCAAGAGGCATCAGTCAAGAACACAATATCTGCCTTGGCCCCTTTGCATACTGCAAAAAAAGAAAGCAGAGGAAGCCCTAAATCTCATGAATTCTTTCATTTAAATGAAATCACATAATTGAAAATGCAGTATAACACCTTGCTATGCAAAGTGTGGTTCTGCAGCAACAGCACTGCCTGGGAGCTTGTTAGAAATGCAGAATCTTGGGTCCTACCCCAGACTTCCTGAATCAGTACCAGCAGTAATAAGATGACTCACATGCACAATAAATTTAAGAAGCAATGGGGGGACCCTCAATACCTGCTCTGAAATTACTCCATTTGTTTAGATCCATTATGCAAAGATACAATCTTACCTAATGGAACCCTTCAAGTAGTTTTGAACAATAAATGAGAGGAGAAATCAAATAAAAAGTTTGGAGACTTGGAATATAATTATTAAAGATTAACTTTATGCAAATAAGTCCTTTTTTTTTTTTTTTTTTTTATACCGGGTCTTGCTCTGTCTTCAGGCTGGAGTGCAGTGGTGCGATGATCTCGGCTCACTGCAACCTCCACCTCCCAGGTTCAAGTGATTCTCCTGCCTCAGCCTCCTGAGTAGCTGGGACTACAGGCACGTGCCACCATGCCCAGCTAATTTCTGTATTTTTAGTAGAGACGGGGTTTAACCATGTTGGCCAGGATGGTCTCGATCCACCTGTCTCGGCCTCCCAAAGTGCTGGGATTACAGGCGTGAGCCACCGCACCCGGCAAAGTCCTTTGTAAAATTTAAATGAAGCCACTAGAATCATATGTAGGAAAGGAGAAGATTTTTATTTGAATATCTAGACTTGGAGGCTAAGAAAAATTCCACAAACAATTACCAAAATTTTAGTTTATAAAAACTTAACATATAGAAGCATAACACCAAGAGTGAACCCTAATGTAAACTATGGACTTTGGGTGGTGATGATGTGTTAATGCAGGTTCATCGGTTGTAACAAATCTACCACTCAGACATGGGATGTTAATAGTGGAGGAGGCTGGGCATGTGTGGGGAAAGGCAGTCTGTCTGGGAGACGAAAGGCCGGGCGCGGTGGCTCACGCTTGTAATCCTAGCACTTTGGGAGGCCGAGGCGGGCAGATCACGAGGTCAGGAGATCGAGACCACGGTGAAACCCCGTCTCTACTAAAAATACAAAAAATTAGCCGGGCATGGTGGCGGGCGCCTGTAGTCCCAGCTACTCGGAGAGGCTGAGGGAGGAGAATGGCGTGAACCCGGGAGACGGAGCTTGCAGTGAGCCGAGATTGCGCCACTGCACTCCAGCCTGGGCGACAGAGCAAGACTCCGTCTCAACTCAAAAAAAAAAAAAAAAAGAAAAATCTCTGCATCATCCCTGCAATGTTGCTGTGAACCTAAAACTCCTCTAGAAAATAAAGCCTATTTAAAAAGAAAAAACTTGTTTTTAAACCAAGATTATTTACTGAATTTCTTTCTATATCTGATTTGAAGGAACCCATTATTATTTTACCCTACAATAATACACTTTGAATTTTTAATTTTACTTATATAATAGGTTTAATAAAGTTGTAACATTCTACATCCTTCTAAGATAAAATAAAAATATATTTAAAATCTGAAATGCTTTCTATTAAATGCTGGAAACAGCATATGAGAAAAGAATAATCCAGTAGTTACTTAACTTAAATTTAATTTGACAAAGTGCTAAAGAATTGCCCTCAAATGCTGAGAGATCAACCTTAATAAATCAGTATGTCGTTCTACCAGTTCACTGCAAGTTACAATTATCTTTCAAATTTTGGTGAATGGAAAATTTTTAGCTTTGTATAATCCAGGGAACTTCTCAGGTTGGACGCCAGGAATTTTAAAGCCAACAGCCTCAGGGCTTACCTTGCAAATATAGCCAAAAGGGTTCACAGTGCTTACTGATGCCAGCGGCTAGCAGAAAGAAATGTCCACCATGTAACTATGGACCATGGAAGACCTAAATCTGTAAACTGAGGAAACAGACTTCCAAATGAAGATCTGGAATAATTTATGACTGATTTTATTCACACCAAAATGTGCCCAGAGATGGAGAGAAACAAATTACGGGTAATCTTTTCTTTCAGTCTAAAAACTCTTCAGCAGCAATAATAAATCAGAAATGTTCTATGTTAATTGCAAATGATGCACATGCAGCATAAATAAGAAGTCTGTAACTCCCTATCAGCTGAATGTATGGCCTATTCAGCTGTACTTACCATCCCGGGCTGGTGGAATGGTGGGAGGGGGAGGAGGTGTGGGTGGCTCTGTGGGGGCTTCTGTTGGTTTCACAGCTAGAATTTAAAAATAATAATTATAAAAATACACCATGTGCACATTTGATATCCCAGAAAGCAAATTTTAAGAGCAATTTAAATCCTGGATACCAAATCAAGTCATACAAAATGAGACACCATTGTCATTGGTACTGACATACTGGGGATTTTATTCCATCCAAATTTGGTGTCACTGGTAGTCATTCAACATCCACTACAGCTACAGAAATAAAGATCTAAAGGGAAAATGTAAGGCGTTCAGATAGGGTCAATGAGTAAAAGTCACTAATATGAATTCACCTTCTCGCTGTCAGCGAGAGCCATCTGTCCCTCCTTTAGCCCTTCCTCAAAGTAGCACCAACTCGATAACGGGAACAACTTGCGATTGCTACAGAAAAAGGTCCTGAACCAGCTTTAGATTCCGCATTCAGGAACCTGCCATCATCCCATCATTATTGCTACCCCTGCGGAGAGGTACCTGCACAGGATTCACTTAAGTCTTCCTTACCTAGAGCATTCTATCCTAAAGCCTTATGAAGGCTTTCCAGATTCCTCAAAAACTTACTGGTATGTTCTTTAACAGAGACTCCTGGTCCCTCGAGATTTGGTGTCTGCACAAAAACAGTGACACCATAATCAGTGTCTGGTGAAAGGCCAGTGAAGCAGTGACTGGTTTCTGATCCACGCACTGTAATTTCTTGTCCCCTTGTTCCTGATTATGACAACAAAGGAAAATGCCAGTGTCACCACCAATTACATTTCAAGAAAATTTTATATATCATTGTTATAAACAAAATGGCATCCTCTTTACTGAAATTTAAAATGTTTCCACTACATGCTCCAGATCTTTTTTTCTTTTTTACACACATACCATCTGCAGGGCTTAGTTTTAGCCTGTAGGAGGTGGCTGCCCGGTGAGGTGACCATTTGACACAGAATGTATCCCACCCAATCTGGTAGGTTTTCAGATCTGTTACATTTAAATATACTACAAAATAAAGAAAGAAACAGATTTACTTTGTAAATTAAGGCAAAAAGTGTACTTTTAATCATAACACAATTTTCAAACTTTCACTGTGGCTGAAAAAAAGTTCAAAATCATATTATGTTTCCTTATAAGAAACATACATGAATCATATTTGAAAATGTGGTACTGCCAAAATAGACCCTGCTTTCTTTCACTGATTTTCAAGGAAAGGAAATTCCATATAGTCCCTCTCAAAACTAAGAATTTCAAAAACATCTCATGGAAAATAATGAAAACAATTTCTAAAAGGCTATCTGCTAAGACGTTAAATAGTTATCAAAGCAATGGTGACATTAAAGTATATCTATGGACTGAATCACTAATCATGATTCAATAATTAAGTCAAATTAAATCAACGGATTTAGGTACTACACTTGATCTTAGCCAAAAGGCCGAGAAGCGATGGATTTAGGTAATATATATCTTAATATCTAATGTCAAGAAGAATCTAAGTAGCATCACACATCTAATTTTACAGGTCATTCATGGATAAAATGACAATTTCTATAATTTTTATCTTTTAAAATTCAAAATAAAATATTTTATGTGAAATACATAAATTTTGCATCATATACATTTTTATATATTCAATTATAATATTTCTGTATTTGAATAGGTATTTTGTCTAACCAGACACAAAATAGCCTGCCGACATAATGCTGAGGAAATATGTATATGTTCAGAAACAGGAAATTAAAACAGGCTGACCTGGTAATTTCTACCACACTTTTTCTTACAACCATGAAAATATCCATGACTCACATGTAGTGCCTTGATCTGTCAAGGGGACACTGAGTCCAGAATCATATTGAGCATAAACATTCACATCGTAGGTGGTGCTGGGATTGAGATTGTGTAAGGTATATGATGTCATTTCTCCAACAAAGGCTTCCATGGGCTCACTGGAACCTTTATTAACAACCACAAAAATACACAGAAACATGCCATCACTAGCATGAAATTTTGCTTAAAATTAAAGATCTTATAGTCAAAGGGTATTATGAACACCATTAATTCCACAGTCCTCATACACTTACTCACTGGGGCACATGCTACATTACATGGCAAATATGAAACTGTAAGCAGACACTGAATTCTTCACCCTCCTATTCTCAAAGCATAGCACAGTATTTGGAATACAGTAGGTATATAATCAACGTTTCTTTAGTGAATGAATTCTCAAGCTTCTTTCTCAAGCCCTATTTTGCCAATATAGTGTTTTGCATATAGCAGGTGTTCAATTGACACTTTTTCATTTATTGTAGAGATGATCTAAGAATTTCTATCTTGGACCTTATTCCACATAGTTTGGCTGCTAAAGTCCTTAGTTACCAACCCTACTTTCTTTTTTAAGTTCTCTTTCTATTTCTTACATAGGTTCAAATTTTACTTCCTTTATCTTGCCATCTCTCTTTCATGTTTTTCTAGTTCATACTCTTCCTAGATATATGGAAGATGCCCTAACAAATTTGCATTTTTCTTCCAGTTTCGCTAAGCATACAGACAGAATATTAAAACAAAAACAACAAATAATTTAATCAAGGTGATATTAATTTAGGTGAAATTTTCAGAGGGGATTTGAAAGCAAGGCTGTCATGAATAAGCTGCATGGAATCTATACCCAAAATAAAATAATACCTGGGCATAGTGGGAAAAATACAAAGGTATATTGATGGAATATGCATTATTTCATGATCATATAGGATGTCTGAAGACAGGCATCTTTGATTTGTGCAACTCTATGAACCAAGTCAAACTTTTTAATCATGACATTTAATAAGAATCTCATCTACACCTATAATAACAATGGTACTTTAGATGATTGGCTTAAAATGTTATTGCCAAAAACATTGCCTTTGGTGGCAGGAAACTTGGTGTGATACCTGAACTCTCAGGAGAACCCAATAGTGGGGGATGAAAGAGAAAATACCCTCATATGCAAATAACCCTCCAAAGCATTTCTATGATGACAAAGGCACTTCCTTACCCACTGGCTTATATACTATTTTATATCCAAGAACTGGAGAGGGTGAAGGATCCCAGGACACCCTGAATCTTGTATACCATTCATCAGAGATGTGTATGTTCTGAGGAGGAAGGAGTCCCACTGAAAATAAACATTGGCATACATTACTGACGTTTTATTGGCACACAGGGAGAGCACAAAACTTTAAAAAGTATCGGTAGGAAAGCCCAATGGGAGCAATTTCATAATATCCCATAATGACTTTATCCAGAAAACAATTAAAAGGCATTGAAGTATTCAAAAAATGCTTAATAGTTTTCCAAATTTAAACAGCAACTCAAATAGACTCAAGAACTAGTGATTTCCAGAGCAGCCTTCTCAGCAGGAAGCAGTATCCAGAGCTGAAATGTTCTATGACTCAGGATTATAGAAAATAAAAGAGATCTCAAACCATTTTTAGAATGTCACAGATTATAGATTGTTGGAAACAGAAAGCAATTTAGAGACTATCTAGTCCAACCACTTCATCAAATACATAAGATATTATTTGCCCCAAACCACCCAGCTACCTAATAATGATTTTTCCCTGTACCTCTCTATCCTCCATCGGTATTACCTAGAATAAATCCTTAAGCTTCAAGAGATACTGCCCCCAAGCCCACAACTTATAAAATCAATGCTGTTCAGGTAGCATGTTAAGTAGTTGCTGAGTTTACTATTCACGGCATTACGCAAATAACAAATCCAACTTGAAAAACTTCTTTATCATAAGAGAAGCAAAACATGACTTTGGCCCTTCCTGGAAAAATCCAAGATCTAGTTAAAAAAAATCCATTTTGATAAGCATGAAATTCTGAAATATGCCATTTTCCCCAGGAAAGTCCAAAAATACAGTCTAAAATCTGAGCAAATTTAAAAAGTGAGGTTGTTAAAATCATCTTGAGTCATGTGAGTCCCATTGACTCAGTCTTGTAGACAACAATATCAATAAATACAGATTCTTGACCTTGAGAGGCTGAGCTGAGTCAACACTAGTCCTGCTTTTCCCTTAGCAGCTTTCAAATGTCACCTCTTCAAATTCTGTAATGTTGTCAAGATCATTTAAGCACAAAAAGACTTTTGGCAAGTGACTGCAGAAAGACACCTGAAGTCATGTTACTTAAGTAGATTTTTGGTGAATGAAGTGTAAAAGAGCAATGCAAATATCCACCAGTAACAAAACTCAGATCTAGAGTTCATCCTACCTTTATGCTGAACTAGTGGCTCTCAGCCATTGCTGCACATTAATTAGAACATCAGCAGGTCCAGCCCACACCTCACACAGTTACATCAGTATCTCTGGGAGTGGAACCCCAGAGTATTTTTAAAGCTCCTCAGGTGACTGTAGCAAGCAACCACATTAGAGAATTTTTAAACCCTAAGAAATTACTACCAGTATAGTGTAAAAATGGGTCTGAACATTGATAATTCTATGTAAATTGCTTAGTACAATAAAAAATACATTTTTCTTTTTTAGAAAAAGCTAAATTTGTAGACAGAAAATGATTGCTGATCATCTCACTTCTGTATTTATGACTTAAGATTCAATCACAATGGAATATTTCTTACTGATACTATACTGACTTAACAATTATAGCCTTAACTGACACCATACCAATCGAAACATTATTCAGAGAATATGCAATGGTTTTCCAAAGAAGAAATAAAACTATCTTAAGCAAATAAAAATATGTAGATGGTCTTCTTTTTTTTCTCTTAGTGGACCTTTAAAAAGTTAAAAACAAATTCCTTTCACATGTCATCATTTTGACAAAATTTAATGTCTAATACAAATAATACAATATTAGTGTAGTAGTTGAGATGTATTGGCAAAGATAAAATTTTAAGGTTTTAAAAGGTATAAAAGCAACATTAAGATATTGACAATTTCAAAGCAAAAAAAAGGGGGGAGTACAAGACACTTACCAGTTCTTCCATTTCCTGTTAGATGGCCACCATCTCCATCTTCATAAACAGCAATAACAGTAATTTTATATGGAGTGTCAGGTTGCAGAGGCTGCAGTATTACATTGTTTCTTCTGCCTGGGACTGTGGTCTATAGAGGAAGTTAAATTATAAATATATTACCATCTAGAAGACTTCCAGATCAAACGACAATATTGTTTTATGTATTCCCATAAACAGTAATAGTTTTTTTCACATTTTATTTTTGTTGCACAATGCTCATGACAAGACAAACTATCTTCACTTCTTCTCTGCAGCATAGGAGAGTGCTTTTAGAGTCAGAAAGATCTGGGTTCAAATCCCAGATCAGCCACTTAACAGCCATGTGACTTAACATCTCTGAAGAAAACTGTATTAAAAGCAATGCGATGTATGCTTCAGAACACCTTACTGAGTATTCCAGCACTCAGTAGTAAGTTTGTTTCCTTCAGATCTCATCATCACATGTTCCGTTTTCACGTACAAATATGTACCCAGTACCCACTGCGGACTAGGCACAGTGGGACAGGTATTAGCTACTGGGAATCCACTGGTGAGCAAAAATTGACTAAGTTTCTGGCCTCAAAAATATCAATTTGGCTGACACTAGTTAGCTGAAACAGATGGGAATACATTCAACTACCTCTTCAAAGAGGAAATGAACCAGACATCTCAATCTCTCTTCTAAATCTATGCTTTGCTTCTACAAACAACATGGATAAGGTATGCCAGTGAATCCTGGCCTGGAGTCCTATAACTACAAATGATAAATTGTATTTTTAATGTTTTCAGAAAGTAAAGGGAAATTGCATATTTGTCCATGGCAAGGCTGAACAAACACTAACCATGAGTTTCTCTGCTTTGGCAAACTAACTGTAGTAGTACTCTTTATCTCATTTTGATCAGAAACCATAAATGGTAGTTACATGTGTTTCTTATTAATAAAAATAGGGACTTGAATTAAAGGTTACATATCAAGTTCCGGTAGATGAAATATTTCATCACATGGGGCTCAGAGAAGGAAAATTTTCTAAGACGATCTATGTGGTAAAAAGATGGCAAACCACAGACCTAATTTACAATCAACATCTTGTGCAATAGTCTGCAAACGTATCACAGCAATTAATCACTAAATTTCAAATAAAGTAGTTAGTTTTTCCATTTTTCCACTCATAACAAATGGATGTGCATAGTGAGGGCTATGAGGAAGCTACCAGAAACTTGAATCTGGTTCTGCAAAGACAAACTATGACACTCAAAAAGTTTGAAGCTAATAGGAGAGTATGTATATTCCAAAACTAAAGTGTACCACGAAATATTAAGTTTAAAGAAAAGACAGATCAGTTAACACTGGAATATTTAAGGGAGACCTTGTAGAGGAATTAGATTTGAGGAAAGGGTAAGATTTGGATAAATACATTATTCGAATATTAACTTAGACATTCCAGAATGATAGGTATCATATTTCACTAAACTTGGTCCTGTGGTGTCATTAGGTGGTTAGAAATGTTCAGTTAATCATGCGATAAGATAGTTTTTCTATCCATCTTGAGAATAAAAATGAGCCCAAAGACATTGCTTCTCTGTGGTATGGGAGGCCAGAAAGACTAAGTAAGCACATTTGGGTGGTCCCAAAGTCATGTTAGAGAAAATCATAAAGTGTGACTATCAAGGACTCAACTGTACTACAGCATACCTCTAAAGAAGTTTAACTTCACTGTCCATTCAGCTAAGATGACAAAATGTGCCAATAAATGAGTATTAGACTTACATATTCATCAATTGGATCGCCAACAGTGGGAGAATAGATGACCCTGTACTGCTGAACTGGCCCATCAGCATGGTCCCAGGCTACCGAGAGGCTATTGGTTGTTTCACCAAAGACTCTCAGGTTCCTTGGTCCACTCCGTGGTACTAAATAAATAAAATACAATAGAGTTTGTTGCCTGCCTGTGAGCATTACCTAGGTCAGATTAAGGAGGTTGCTTGCATGTGTTTCATTCACCATTCACTCAGATATTTCCTCCCATATAATAAAATACACATCTATGGTTTTAATGAGAAATCATAAACACTGTATTTCAGAGCTATGGTTACATGCTGAACTTTCAGTGACCTACAGCTAGCTTTGAAAGGTAGACTAGGAAAAAGGGGAATTATTTTAACCACTATATCTATTCAATAAAACATAAAGACTAAACCCTCACATTTCCAAAGTCCCCATTTGGTAAGAAGATTCACTGCAGAGTAGAAAGAGGGAAAAAAGGAAGATGCAGAGCAGAAGAGGGGAAAAAGGGGAGAAACCCCTCCTTAATTCATGTCCCAAATGAGAATACGAACAGATGAAGTTCACGTCACACAAACAACAGTCACAGACCCAGTGTTTTCGCCTGGAATGTGAATGTAGGGGATCCCAGGCAGAAAGCACCCATCTCTCACCACCCCACTTCCACCCCTCACTCAATCAGAGAAGCCCTGCCAATCTAGCTACAAGGGAATGGAATGGAGAAAGGATTTCTGCCTCACGCGTTCGGCCCTGGGCAGGGCTGGGATTTCCCTCTCCATCCGAGTATAGAGCCACAAGGTTCACGGAATAGAGCGTGTCCGGAATCAGCCGCTCCAGATGCACCATGCGCGTGTTTCCTGGCACCACTGTCTGCGGGGGAGGAAATGCCAAATTCTGCCTGACAACAACTCAAATGCTTACCAAGTCTTCAGTTAGTCATCACAATAGTATTTATAATAAAATGTTGAGCCCAGACACATCAGAAGCCAACCGTGCTTCTCCGTAAGATCCACCCAGACCATATCATTAAACAAAATTTGTCCTCAGAAATTCCCTTTCCAAAAAAAGTGACCTCATCCTTGACCCTTAGTAGCTTCAGTTATCTCCATTTATGTTTGTTATAAAGATTCTCAAATGTAACATGCAAGGCTCATGATATTTACCCAAAAAACATCCGGCATATCAAATACACACAAGAATAGGGACTCTTACTTGTGGTGGGGGAGATTTTGTGTTGAAATAGAGACTCCATACAATACATACAGGTAAAGTTGTCTTAATATGTCCTACCATACATGGACATGAAAATCAGTGTTCTTACCAAATGCATATATTGTTTATCATTTGTTTATCTTTGTCAACATTGTTTATTTTTGCAAAGACTATAAGTTAAACTAGTTTATAAATTTATTTTCCCTGAGGTATTCTGATACTATGCTTATTGAAATTAGCAATTTCTGATTTCTAAATTGTTAGTCTACTTACAAAACTGAATAATGTTATGAATTAAAGATAGATTTGGCAATTTGTAAGAACCAGTGAAGGTAAACTTTAAAATATTTTCATAACAAAGACATATTGACAAGGTCTAGCAATGATTTACATTTATTACTGGGGTTTTTAACTCATCCAGCTAATTCACATTTTCCCAAAATTCTTTTTATTCTTACTAACCCTATAATTAATACACCTACCTCAAGTCATCAAAAACAATAATTTAAGTATTATACACTGGCAGGTTTGTGGTTTGTGTTCTCCCAGGCTATCAAACATGACACAAACATGTGACTACATTCATCAGGAAATGCAGTTTCCATGACAAAATTACTTACAGATTCTGAGGGTCTTGTGCCATCCACAGGAGAATACACAACGCGATATTGCAGCACAGGTCCTGGTGCAGGGTCCCAGCGAACATCGAGGCTGTTAGGTGTAGGATTGTATACTTGGACATTTCTTGCGAGTCCTCTCATCACTGAGGAAATGAAGGCCAACATCTATTTTTTAAGTCTGTTTATATATCTCAAGCTTTTGTATCACTTTTCCAGAACCCACATTCTGTAACAGGATAAAATGCTATCTTCTTTATACTTCTAATTACCTACACACAAAGGCAGATTAAAACTCTCCAAATCCAAATTTAGTTAAAGTTAGCAAGTATGGCCTTTGTCTATAAGGAAGCAACATTGTATTCAATTAAAAACAAGCTAATAAAAGTGGTGGAACTGGATTGGCCATAAAGGGTCATGGGATAGAGAAAAGAAACAGGAAAAGTAGTTTCAGTTTTCTAACATAGGTAATGGAGAGAGGAAGAAGAGACATTTTTTAAGAGTCTGCCTTCTAAGTAAAATCTGACAACAGCTATTGAGCTCATCTATGAGATTCAGTCAGCTAGTTTCAACCATTCATTACTTCTTCATTTAACAAATTGCTACTCAATATCTTTGTGATTAATAGAAAAGGCAAAAGGAGAGAAAAATAAGATATACCCAGTTCTCAATTAACTGCCCCAATAGGAACTTAGAAAAACCTACCAATTAAATTGATGTACTAATTCCAAACTCTAATTTAACCAATAACATCATCTTCTTAGACCACTAATCCTTTACCAAAAGAAGACATTCATGATGGTTCCTTTTAACTATCAGCAAGTATATTTTTAAAGCCAAAGAAATATTTCTAAATCTGCACAAAAGCCTTTAAGCAATACTACAAAAAACAGTAAAACCACTGTAAACTGCTTCCTAAATAAAAGCATACAGATTTTAAGACCAAAAAAGCACTTCAACAAACAAACCAAAGACATATGAAATTAAGTAAAGTGCCGAACAGATTTCAACAATTCGCACTATGAAAGCCAATTATAAACAGTCCTTCACGACAATTTATAAAGCACAAAGCAAAGCTCAATGAATTTTTGTCAGTGAAAGAGATTAAGCAAAGTAGTATACTGATGATTATACACACCTTTACAAATCTTGAAATTATTTCAAAAGAAGATGCCATTATAAATTTGTTATTTCACACAAAATGTTAACATTTGGTGTTAGGAAGGTGAACTACGGCTAATTTTTATGTTTTTAATTCTATCACACCAAACTTTCCTAATTCTCTTTAATGGGCCTTTATGGCCTTTATAATGAAAAGCAACCTTTATGATGAAAAATTAATTTTTTGGCTTTATTACTTACATGTCCTTCCAGTATCTGATGTGCGTCCCCCATCACCTTCAGTATAAACGGGAACTACTGTCACAGTGTACGAGGTATCTGTCTGGAGATTCCTAAGAATGGCATAATTGGTATTCCCGGGGATTGGTACCTAAAAATTTTAATAAAACATAAAGCATTGACTTGAAAAATTTGTGAAAGAAATAATAATTCAAATAACATAATACCAACTCAAGACCAAGTCAAAAAGTAGGTTCTGTAATATCAGGATGTAATAATGTGCCCCCACATGACCTGTTACGAGAGGTTACATATTTCCCTATACCCCTCCAGCCACCCAATACTCCCCATTTAGAAGTTCTTCCCCTGGCCAGGG